>NW_027206314.1:390000-522500 GCF_024711535.1 Dipodomys merriami | reverse complement strand
CCCTTGTTTGCAAGGACTAGTACATGTCTAGAACAAGCACAAAAGATCAAAGGCTATGTACATATGACCATATAAGATGATGTTAAGCGAAATATACCCCAAGTCAGAGACACAAGTGTTTTTATTTTTCTTGCCTTTTGTTTTTAATATACTTATAATGCACTATGGGATTCTTTTGTAGGTTCATACCCCCATGGTATAATTCCTGTTTTCACTGTATTTGATTTAGTGTTCTGCATCTTTTATATACATTTTTGTAATTTGGGGAGTGGAAAGGTTATAGCAGAATGCTGAAATGGGGATGCATTGTGACGATGAGTTATACAGGACACTGTGTCGAAAATAAATTTATAATGTCGGGCAGGAGTCAAGGAGGAAGGAGTTGGAGAGGTGGGGAGGGAAGTAGTAGGGGAAAAACAAAGGAGGAGGTAACAATGCTCAATAGGAAATGTAATCATTACCTTACTCATGTAACTGTAAACCCTCTGTATAGCATTTTTACAATAAAAAATATAAAAAAAACTTTCCCTGGTGTAGATTTCCAGTGCTGCCCTGGGCATTGCATTTTTTGCCTTTTCTGGCTGTGGTTAGGTCTACCTGTCCAGTGGATCAGTAGTCTTCACAGCTTCTTGGTCCTGAAGTGGTACTTGGATTATACAGTGGTGGTTGGAACCAGGCCAAGGACAGGATAAAAACACTTCCAGGGCATGGCTTCTTCATTCCCCATGCAACTAGGATTGCAAGCAGAATTTCTCTGAATTTATTCTAGAAAACAATCACTGCACCAAAAGACAAGGTCACCAAACACCTCCCCTCCTCCTCACATTCCCTCCTTTCTCCCTCCTTGGGAAAGTACAAAAGAATTTTGCAGGTTTTGGTAAACACACAATTGTCCACTACCTCCCCTGGTAAACTAGGCTTAAAGTCACTAAGTCATGTAAACGGATAATGCTGCCCTCATTATTCTGGATAACAACTTCAGGTTGTTTGATGCTTTAATTTGTAGTTGGTGGTGGTGGTGGTAGGAGGGCCTGAACTCTGGGTCTGGGCACTGTCCTTGATGAGCTTTTCATCTCAAGGCTAGTGCTCTACCGCTTGAGCCACAAAGCCATTTCCACTTTTTCTTCTTATGTGGTGCTGAGGAATTGAACCCAGGATTTCATGAATGCAAGACAAGCACTCTACCACTGAGTCTCCTACCCAGCCCTAATGCTTTAATTCTTCAAATTGTATTTTTGTCGGTCCTGGGGTTTAATTTCAGGACCTGGGTGTTAACATATCACTGAGTTCTTCAGTTCAAGGGGAGCCTTCTACCACTTGAACCACAGTGCCACTTCTTGTCCTCATAATGTTGAGGAGAATATTTGAAGGTGAATACGTGATTACAGAGGTGTGTGCTTTCTTGAGTTATATGTTCATAGCATAGTTTATATACTGTTGAAAATGAGACAGTTAAGATAGGGTTGTTGACATTCCTTGTATCCTTAACAGTATAATATTAAAACCAGTTTTATAATATAATATTTATAGTA
Organism: Dipodomys merriami; assembly: GCF_024711535.1. Classification (NCBI taxonomy): domain Eukaryota; kingdom Metazoa; phylum Chordata; class Mammalia; order Rodentia; family Heteromyidae; genus Dipodomys; species Dipodomys merriami. The sequence goes on along the minus strand of NW_027206314.1, from coordinate 520,968 downwards.
ATTATAGAATATCCCTAATTATGCATATATTATAAATATATCATTTATATTTTATGTAATATAGTAGTTTATGTATATTATGCATACATAATTTAATTTCTCTGCTCATCTGTCCAGGAATTAAATTAGAAATGTCTTTGAAAATTGATAGTAAAGTATGGTCCTTACAAGTTCGATTGCAACATAGCGTTTTACCCAATAAATAGTTATTTATTCAGAATTGGTTTAGAAATGGAATATCATAACATAATTGAACATTCAGAAATAATTATGTAGGAACATGCCAAGGATGGAATTCAAAAAATATAACATGAGGACCTGTTGCAACAATGAGAAGTACAAGTTGTCATGTCAAAAACGAACTTTACAACTTGGGGGGGGGAGGATTGGGTGTGGGGGGTGGGAGGATGGGAAGGGATGGGAAGGGTAAACAAAGGAGGAGGCTACAATGCTTGATAACAAATCTACTCACTATCTTGCCCATGCAATTGTAACCCCTCTGTACAGTATTTTAACAATAAAAAATATATATAACATGATTCATATCTGTAATCCCAGCTACTTAGGGGCTGAGATCTGAAGATAGCTATATGAAGCCAGTCTAAGTGAAATGGCTCAGGGACAAGACCCAGACCATAGTTCAAGTATCAGTACTGGCACAAAAATAAATTATGTGACTAAAACATACAAATATATTTAGTTAAATAAAGTTGTCATTCCTTGTATCCTTCACAGTATAATACTAAAACCAGTTTTATACATATATTATTTATAATGTTTATAGAATATTATTTATAGAATATCAATAATGATACATGTATTATAAATATATCATTTATATGTTATGTAATAGAATACATTACATATATTATGCACACCTAATTTATACTGATAAAACTAATATCCATTAAATTGATATAAGTTTTAGAATAGGGAATAGATATTCTTTAGTACAACAAGAAAGTAACTAGTCAAAAATTATTTCTTTTGTATTATATATCCATAAAAACTATTCCCTGTGTATTCAAGGTACTTAATGATAAAAGCCTGTGTTCATCAGAAAAAGGGGATTTGTTCTCCTTAAGGAATTACTCCAGGAATAATAAACAGTGAACGGTGAGTGATGTTTATTCAGGTATTTTTGTAGAAATTAAACCGATCTTTATTTGGTATTAAGATCACTTACACACTCATTATCCACACCCTTTTTATTTAAAAATGCTTATGTTCTGTAGCATTGTTATTGCCCTTATAACCATAATTAGGAAGATAATGTGAGTTCATCCACTCCATAACTCTTTAAAGGTAATGAATGTTACAGAAAATAGCCTCAGATATGCCTGGTGGAAACCTGGATTTGAATTATAGGTCGACAACTGATCAGTCTTAGGTACTTGGGAAATTTGTTTGGCCTTCTTGCCTACTTCTGTTTTTAATAAAATACTTAATTCATTTCCTAACTTGAAGAACAGACATGAGCACTAAAATTACCCTAATGCAAGTGCAGTGCTTGGAATGGTGTCTGCACATTGTGAAGTAGGTCTCAAAGAAGTCAGTTTCCACCAACATGGTCACAGCATCCTTCCTGAAGGCCTTAAGAAATATATACCCAATTGATATTAATATCTGTGAAAATTTGTCTTTTCTACCAAAAAAGTTCTTTTCTTCATATGAACAATGAAAGTAATGTTGGGGCTGTCCTGTGGCTTTTACTCTGAAGGAATTTTGCCTAAATTTCATTCTTACTCTATTAGTGGTAGCAGTAGCATTCTTTAGTGCTACCCTTCATGTTTCTAGTTCTGTTTTCCATTTGGAATACTATTGTAACTTAGTTTATAAACTTTGTTATGAGAGTAAAAAATACAACTGCTGAAGTTTTCAACAATGACAATGCATTACATTTTATGTGCTTACTACTTTCCTAAAATTATTCTTTTTGGATTATATATCCCTAACAAACTATTTTTTATGATTTCTTATATGATTTATATACATTTTTATGTGTTTCTTATATGATTTTTAGAGATCCATAAATAAAAAAGCAAAGAACAGTAAAAGTGTAGGAAAGAAGTCATAAACAATACTATTATGGTGGTCTCAATGGGTAAGTGTAAAGAAAATGTAAGGAAACAGTTGGAAGATTCATTTTCTCTTTTCGCTGTTCTCTCCCTCTTCTTTGTAGAAAGGTTCTCACTATGAAGCGCCAAGTGGTCTGGACCTTTCAAGCCTTATCTCAGTGAGAGAAGTGATGGGATTAGGGACATGTGCTCCCATGGATGGCTTTTAGGAAGTTCACAATATAGCAATACGAATACACATAAAAAACTTGCGTGAGTCATGTATATTCCCCTCCTCAATTGCCAAAATTAAATTTATATGTCAAAACATCAAATTACTTACATTATAATATATGCAGTTCAACTGGCACCACTAGCACCTCCATAAATCAAATGCAAACTAAAAGCTCTATTTCAAACTCCAACATCTAAAGCAGTGTTGGAAATACAAGAAGATACACAATAAATCTAAAGGAGTGAGATCTTTAACACTGGCAATGAGCAGTGATAGCTGAATATTTAGCCACACATGAAAAGTCCAGGTGTTCACTAACTATGTGATTAGAGTTGCAGAGTTGACCTTGGTATCAATATTGGAGATAAAATTCAAAGGCAGCTAAGGTTGCTGCAGTATTGTAGCTCAGTACAGTGTGACCCTGCCTGATAATGGTAAAGCCCAGAATAGATGCTAAGTCAGTAAAATGTACAGGAAGGATTCTCCACTGAGAATAATTGCAGAGGGTGATCATCACTCTTGCGTTGAAAATGTATAGCCCATCATCCTACTTTAAGCTTTAGCATATTTCTGATCTGAATACCATTTTAACACACCAATGTGCCATGAATGCTGATCAGTGTAGGCGTATATTACTCTAATATATGTAAAATCCTTACAGGTATGTAACTGCCTGACCCTGACACTTCATTTTGTGTTCTTGAGTTTCTTGGAGAAATGCTCATAATTAGGCAATTCACACTCATCTAATTCTGAATCAGGAAACTGAGATAAGATGTTAGGGTAATCACTCCAGTCACATGGTCTGTGATCTATGAAATGAATGACATTATTTCACAATATATATGTGTTTCTGAAAATGTATGCAATACCAAATACCTAGGGACAATTATCTATCTCATATTATCAGAAGTAAAGATACTCCTGAATTGTACTTTCTTGCTAGAGGATCATAGGGTGACTGCTGATGTTTGGTATCTTTCCATGTGCTCCTATACATTTGTCAATGTTCTTTGAGGAAGTGTTTGTCATAGTTTGTTTTGAGGTGTTCAGAATATCAGTACTGTCACTAACTGCAACTATGGGACAACCAAGATGATGGGATACCTGAACAAAGAACTAAGAAATCACAGGAAGTGATAGGAAAGAAGACACTAGAGGACCCAAAGCGTCATTGCCAACTTCTGGATCCTTAAATCCTGCTTGACGTACTTTATATTCATTCTACTACCGGGGGTGGTGGTCAGTGGCTGCAGGTATGTCCGCAAAGACATCAATATAGCTTGTGGTTACAACTATTAACATGAAGTATTGTTTGTAGACATAGTGACAATTGAATCCCTCATTGTTAGGGAGCAGAAGGGAACAATAGTCATTCTAACCATAACACAGACATCCATTGTGTCTCCGAAGTCTTAATCTTTTAGTGTCCAACAGCTCGAACTTAAATACTCTTGAGGTAATAAATCATACCCCTGTCTTCCCTTGACTGCTTGGCCTTTACAGAGCACAGCTCTCAGCCTTTCGATTGCTGTTTGAGATGGCTTCCCAATCTATCCTTTTCCAAGTCTAATAGCTTGACTTTAGAATCACTCACAAGGTCTGTGACAGATGTATTATTTTGAAAACGATATTTTGTCTAGGATAGGCTCAATATTAAAATTTTATTTTATTTCAAAAATACTATACAGGGTAGTTACAGTTACATGAGCAAGTTGCATTCCTTATTGAATATTGTTACCCACTCCATTGTTGTTCTCCTATCACTTCCCACCACCTATACCTCCCACCCACTCCAAAGTTGTAAAGTGCATTTCCATTATATAGTATCTTGTGAATATCATTGTTGTAATGAGTTACTCTTTTTAATTCTTTCATCATTATATTTTTTCCCTTCCCTTCTCCAAATCAGATAAATGTATATACAAGATGGAAGGAACCAGAATCAAGACAGAGATTGCCAGGGATAAACCAATGGTAAAAGACAAATGAAATAAAATAAGATCTAGATACTCTACCGACATCAAGGTTGACATCTGAAAAAAGACAGTTTTTACCATGTTTTGGAGTTCATTTTAATTAGCTTCATTTTGTAAGGTCAAATATACTTAGCTCTGGAGCCAGTAATCCAACTCCTGGGCATTTGTCGAAATGATCTCAAGCTAAAACCCATTAAATCTACAACCATGTTTTTGGGAGCATTATTGGAACCAATCAAGATGCCCCTCAAGAGATGAATGGATCAGGAAAATGTGGTATATAGAAACAATGTAATTTTATGCATCTATCAGAAATAATGACACAGACCCTTTCATAATAAAATGGAAAGACTTAGAAGCCAATCATATTATGTGAAGGAAGCCAGACTCAAAGAAACATAGGTTCCATGGTTTCCCTCATTTTTATTAATATATGGTTAGGATAGTCCTTAAACTCTTAATATTCCCTGTTTTCTCTCCCTCTTCCTCTCTCATTCCATTTGTGTGTGTGCACACACACACACACGCACACACATGTACACTAATGAAACTTGACTCAGAGCCTCAAACACTTGCTTGTTTTTTTTCACTCATGATTGACTGAGTCTGTAGTATTGAACCAAGGTTTAACTCTGTCGTTGATTGAATAATTGAACAGAAATGTCTCATGGATTGCTACCCCAGACATCTGTGAACCATGATATTCCAATCTCAGGCTCGTGACTATCTAGGAATAGGAAGGAAGCACTGGCATCCAGCTCTATTGCCAATTTTCTTTTCTTTGTTTTGCTTTTGTTTTTTGTTGGTTTTGTACATCCAAAATGTGTAAGGAAAATAAATCTTTTATAATAAGGACTACTCCCATAAAATGTGTGTGGTTTAACGGTTACCTTAATAATGTTATGCTTTTGCATCCACACTATATGATTTGATTTTTTGAACTCTATTTTTGTGAACAGTCAAGTTACTTATATACAATTTGAATCTTCTGGTCTTGGTTTTATAGTCTGTTAGGTGTTTCCAAACAGAATTTATCAAGGTTTAACTCTGTACTACTGAAGCAAGACTTTTATGATTATTCAATGTCTTGTAAATCGTAAGTTCTTCACTGCTTGTGGCACCATATGAGCACAGGTAGTTTCCTATAACACCTCCACATAGTTTAGACCTCAATGCCACGCACTCTTCTGCCAAATATGCAAGGGCATCCTTTGTAATTTTTCATTCCTTTTCACTGTTCTTCTCTCTACTCTCCAGTGTTAAATCCTGTGATGATCATGTTGATTTTCTCCCCTGTTATATTAATTATTTCATCTTGGGAACTACAGGTATGCACTAATGTACTTCTGTCCATTCCCCTTGTGCTTTGGCTTGTACCCCTCTCATCTTGAGAAGCCAGAAATTGGGGATATGTTCTTCACTCAGACATTTATCTATACTTTCTAGCAATACATTCATCGAATTTTTTTGTAAAGTATAAGGCCTTGAAAAGGATTATTGCGTTTTCATGGCTTTATTATTTGGCATTAGGGAAGAACATAGGTCAGTAATTGTAACTTAAATAAAAGAAGATTGCAATCATGCCTCAATAGGTATTGCTCATTGGATAATGTTTACTTCAAGGTCTGCCTTCCTGCTTCCTTTTCGTTGTTTTGTTTATTTTTCAATGCAGCCTTTTCTTCTGGAAATTATTTTTGGGCCTACAGAAAATCAATTCCTACTGTAATTAGTCATTAATTTTATTCCAACATCATTTCACAGATCCTTCTGAGTCTCTTCAGGGTCTCTATAGAAGTGTTTTCCTTCTTAGATATGTTTTAATAGCGATGCATCCAAAGATAAATACACATCGTTTAAGTCACCATTTTGATGACTGGAAAAAAAACCATGCTACAATCTCACTATATGGCAATTTTATTGTTTCAAATTCTTTTAGATTAAAGTTGATGCTGCAGAATGAACAATCTGTGTACAGTTTATATTTTCCTAATTAATTTTTGTATACCCACCTTCCAATATTATAAAAAGTTAAAACATTATTACTACTTACATAGTTTTAGTATTTCTAAAATGGTCAGAGTAAAAGTTTCATTCATTCACAATTTTAAGACAATAGAGTGTCCATTATTACTGTGAGACATTTAAAAAATTTTTTTTTACTTCAACAACTTTTTTTTGTTATTTTATTTTATTTTATTTGAGAACATACTGTACAGAGGGGTTACAATTACATGGGCAGGATAATGCATACATTTCTTACCAAGCATTGCAGCCTCCTCCTTTGTTTGCCCTTCACCTCCCTTCCCAGCCTCCTCCCTCCCCCCCAACCAATCATACCCCCCTCCCCCCCACACAACGACATTGTAAAGCTGGTTTTGACATGACATTTTGTACTTCTCAATGTTGCAACAGGTCCACCTGAATCCTTAAACGACTTGTTTGTCCCCATCTCCTCCACATGTTATACTGACATCAAATATAGTGAAAGCGGGGGTTACACTGTGGGGGAGGGACATACAAAGCAGCAAAGAAATAATCTTATAAATGCGTTAGAAACAGATGCATGAAAGAAACAAAAACATTAAAATACATATTTAAGGGTTTGTTTTCCTAACATCACATTATCTGACCTTTTCGGCTTGACTGACACCTATACTAGATATTGCAAATAAGGGAAACCATGGGAGCTATGTTTCTTTGGGCCTGGCTTACTTCACTTAATATAAATTTTTCCAAGCCTTTCCATTTCCTAACAAATGGGGAATCTCTCCTTGCTCCAACAAGAACCCAGCCTACATCGGGCTTCTCCCTTGAATCCTCACTTCATCCACCAGATTCCCAGCCCCTAACTACACTATTTCCTCATCAACCCATTGATCCCATATCATAGTACCTCCAAGCTCCTCCCTTCTCTTTCATACCCCACCCCACAACCAGACTTCTCCCTCCAGTCCCTTCTGGTTTCATCAGAAACTCTGCCCCTCTCTGTCTGCTTCTAAGTGGCCTAACTTGTCAAACACAGCCCCAACCCTACCTCTTTCCACAATGCCAATCATGCTACACAAAAACCCTCCACCTCCGTATAACTGCCCTTGAAGCCCAGCCTTGGTTGGCCAGAAGCTTCTCACATAGCCCATCTCCTGCTTGGAAAGCCAGCTCTGCTTCACAACAAGTCTCTCCACCTCCCATTCCTACTCTCTCAATGCCTTGGATTGCTCCCCAGATAAATCCTACCCTATTGGATGCTCCCTCAGATCCACACCCTACTCCAACAGATACCCTGCCCATAATTATCCTACACCTTTGTAGACTTTCCACTCCTTCTCAAAGCCCCTCCTCCAATTAGCCCCATGGCTGTAAGCCCTGACCTGCTCTACAAAACCCCCATTAAATATCTCCCACCACACTATCCCATCTCTCGACACCCACATTGCTTAACTGGAAACCACTGCACCAGTTGGCCCCCTTCTGGAAGCCTCACCATGCTCAACTGTAAATCCCTGTCCCTCCGTAGTCTCTTTTTGAAAGTTGCCTTGCACTACTGGAAACCCTGTCCAAAGTCCTTGTCCTGCCTTGTAACACTGAAATCCCCACCCAACCTTACTCCTCTTTTCGAAGTGGTGTCTGGCTACACCAGAAAACCGTCTTAACTAATCTAGTCCATTGGATCCTATCCCTGCTTTAACAAAGCCCTGGTCCTGAAAAGCTTCTCTATACATTGTGAATACATTCTGCTCCGCCAGAAACCCCACCTCCTCCCTAACACACTTCCCAAAGACCTGCCATTCTCCACCAGAAACCATGCCTCTTACTAGCCCACTTCTTCCTAGCACTGCCCTGTCCTCTTAAAGCCAGACACTGAAAAGCCTCTCCCTCATAGATCCATATTCCTGCACCAGAAACCCCACCTTCTGTCAGCCTCTTGCCTCCATTCCATTCCTTGCCTTATGGGAAACCCCACCCTACATATCCTACTAGAGCTCACAGTGCTCCACCAGAACCCCTCCTCTAAGTAACCTCCCCCTTTGTAGCCTTGTTCTTCCTTCTCAAAGCTCTTCCCCAAACAGCCTCTTCCCCAGTGACCCAGTCTTCTTACACTGAAAACCCATCTACCTGCCAGCCTCCATCCTAAAGTCCCACCTATTCCACAAGTCTAGTCCTTCCTGTCCCTCCCTACTCTCTCAAAGTCCTACACAGACTGGCCTTCATCCTCAAAACCCCGTCCTGCTCCACCGCAGGGACTGTACCAATACCAACTCTTCCTTTGAACCAGACAGAAACCACACACCACCTCATAAATTTTATTAGATGCCTTAGACTAGTTGTAGGTTCTGTTACCAAGCAGATACACATTGTGTGAAAATGTATCAAGATGATTCCTCTAATTGGAAAACATCCGTTGAAGTATTAGTAAGGTTTCATGAGTGATCATTTTATTTCTGGAAAAATCATGCACATTTGTGCCCATTAACTTAAAAAATATTAGTTATTTTAAATCCTCTGGCTTTGTTGAGGAAACAGTTAGTGTGTATAAAGATGACTTTCAACTCATCTCTCTAATGAATAATTTTGAAGTTGCTTCCCTTACTATATACTGGAGTTTTTAGTAACAGAAATTGTCTACCAGAATCAATGATTTTCCTCCTTCCACTAAAGTGCCCTTTGGAAAAGACTTAAGTGAGATTACTCAGGTAAAATGCCAGAAATAAAGACGCATTTTGAGATCATAACACATTTATTATGAAGAACCCACCCACTAGACTTACATTCCTATTGGTCCAACAGTGTAAGCCAGACCAGTATTTTACCAAAGCTTTGTATGGGGCATGCTATGGCTTATTCAGGCTTGATTCAAAATGTCTCTGTCCAGGATTAAATGATGACATTTATAGCTAAAATTACTTAAAGTCATTATTAACATCTAACGCATGTTGAGGTTTTTGTTTATACTTCTTTTTCCCTTTCTTTCTTCCTCCTTCTTTCTTTTATTTATTCCTTTCTTTCTTTCTTCATTTTTCTTTCCTCTTTTAGGAAATGAGTATGAATTTTGATATTTTGTTTGCTGAACAAGTATTCTACCATTAGAACATTCTTTTTTGATTTAGTTACTTTGCTCATAGGTTATCAATTTTGCTAGGGCCAAACAGAGGCTAAGTTCCTCATTTCTGTCTGTCAAGTAGCTGGGATTACAAATCCATTCCAACATGCCAGGATTTGGGATGATATGTGACTCTTATTACTTTCCTTGCACACTGGTTCTGAACTGTGATGCTCTCAAGTTATAGCTCTTCAATTAGTGATGTGAGTTCCAGTAGCCTGCCCTCAGTATAGATTGTCTAAATGAATGATTAAAGGCAATTTCACTTTAATCTCTTTTTCTTTGCCAGTCCAGAGACTGTTATAGTTTTATTTCTAGAAAATTTTTGTGTATATGTTATATGTGCACATTAATTGTAAAAATGTTACTTTTTCCTTCTTTTTTCCTTTTTTTTATTTTTCTTGGTCATAGGGCTTGAAGTCTGGGTCTGGGCATTGTCCCTGGGCTCAGTGCCACTTCCAGTTTTCTGGTGGTTAATTGGAAGTAAGAGTGTCACAGATTTCCTGCCAGGGATAGCTTTGAACTACCATCCTCAAACCGCAGCTCCTGAGTAGCTAGGATTACAAGAATGAGCCAATGGCACACAGCTAAAATGGTACTTATTTTAAGTTCTATGATATAGTTGAGGGAGTAGCATGAGTGTGTAGAAAGATAACTTTCAAGTCATCTCTTTTAATAATTTTTTCATTTTCATAATATTTATTTCAGTGATTAATAACCAAAGCTCCCAAAGTAACAGTATGATCCTTCATTTTCTCCTTCCCATAGATACTATTGGAAGAGAATGAATGAGATTTAAGTCTAAGACAATATGTACTTGAAATTATAAAAAATATATTTTGATGATTCATATAGAGCCACATAACACAACGTGCTTTTCATTTTCTAAAGAAAGGAATGTCATACAAGTATGTTTATTGGCAGGCTTTTTTCATCTGAAAAACAAAGAAAAAACAATATCCTAAAAAAGCTGAAAGCGATCAGCAACTATGTAAATGTGATATAGCATTAGAGACTTGAAGACATGAATTGGTTCAGATAAAATAATTCTTTAAGAAAGGTATCTGTTCAATTAATTTATTCATTACAAATTTTTTATTTTTATTTACATGTTAATATATAAATACATACAAGTGTGTGTGTGTGTGTGTGTGTGTGTGTGTGTGTGTGTGTGTGTGTGTGTGTGTGTGTGTGTGTGTGTGTGTGTGTGTGTGTATCAGCAGTATCTGTCCAGTAAACTGTCTGGTTATGTATGGTTAGGAAATTTCATCATGTCAAGTTCATCAAAAGGATGGACTTCCATAAACCTTAACAACCCTGCAACACCACTGGACATGCAAACTTAAGTGTTCATCATTGTAAGCTAGACCTGTGTTTTACCAAAGATTTATATATAGTGTGCTATTTTTTCATTTAGGCTTAACAGAAAATATGTTTAGCCCTAGAAATAAATGATGGCATTTATTACTATGATAATTTAGTGTAAATCTTTACATTGAACACATGGTCAGTATTGTTGTTTTTTCTTTCCTTTTCTTATTTTATCTTTAGGAAGTTGATTTGAGTTTTGATGTTCTGTTTGCCAGACAGGTACTCCACCACTGGAGCCACTCCATCAATCCTTTCTCATTTAAGTTACTTTACTCCTATAGTAGCAATTTTTGCACCCATCCCAGAAAGCAGGGATTATGATTGCATTCCAATATCCCTACCTAGTATGTTGATATGAGTGTTTCTTTTCCTTCCTTGACTGATTCAGAACTGTGATCCTCTCAAATTCTACCACTTTATTTTATGGTGTGAGTTCTGCCTACTTCTAAAAGATATGACAGAAATAAATGATTACAGGTAATTTGAGTTAATCATTGATTAATATAGGTGATTTGATATAAAAATGTAGGGTGAGTTTGCAAGTATAATCACAGTAGTCAGATATTTTGCTAAGTAATTTTGTTTCACATTAAAAACACATCTCGACCAAAATTAAGGACTTACTTTTGCTGTCTGTCAACTTGTATGTCATTTGGGAAAATCAACTTCATGTCTTCCATGTGTGATAAAGACTTTGAGTGGTCTGATCGTGGTTAGAAATAAGAAATAAATAGATCACCATTTGATCATAGGCTAACCAAAAAATTAGGAAGTCCCAATCTCAACAAATTAGTGGATCATTTTGAAGCATGCCATTAATTTCAGCACAACCAGAGACTAAGTCTCTGTCAAGTACCTGTGCCACTTAGGTAACTGGCTCACATGGAGCCAGTCAACTCTCCTGATGCAGAAACTGGGCTGAGATTGCTCAAGAGGAGGGAGGAGTCTGCCACACTTTCCTAGGTTGGACTTCACAGAATGCAGTAAGCTTGATTGCTTTACTTACTCCCCTAAATGCCTTAATATTCCATGCTGCTGAGTGTTCATGATTTGATTCCAGTGATCTGTGGTAGAGGTATAAAGGAACATTAAATTAAAGTTCACATTCACTAATTGAGCTGCTCTTCTCAGCCTGTGAATTCAACTCAGCAAGTGTTCAATATTTGAGAGTTGAGAATACTGAAGTAGGAGAGAGAGAGAGGGTGAGTGAAAGAAAGGAGAGAGAGAGAGAGAGAGAGAGAGAGAGAGAGAGAGAGAGAGAGAGAGAGAGAGAGAGAGAGAGAGAGAGAGAGAGAGAGAGAAGGAAGGAGGGAAGGAAGGAAGGAAGGAAGAAAAAAGAAAAAAAGAAAGAAAAAGAAAGAGAGAAAGAAAATGTTTGAGAATGAATTTTTTAGAGTCTGGAGTCACATGGCAGTACTACGTGTATTTAATATTAGGTCTGCCCCAGGCCATGCAGACCCTACGCAGATGCCTTTTCACTTCTTCGCTAAGTTTCCACCCTTTATGTGTTATCTAGGTATCTGGCACACCTGGAGGCAGCCACCTCCTCCTCCCACTAAGTCACGACCTGGTCAGCCTCTGATCACACTTTCAATCTGACTGGAGGTGAATCCCAGGCCCTGAAGTCACATCCAGATGCAGTATTGCTAGTCTTTCCCCCTACCTTGCCACACCTCATCCGATCCTTTGCCTAGATACATCCAGGCCCGAGGTTGGGTCGCCCTATTTTTTGTACATCCCTTTCCACCATGTATGGCATGGGCAGCAGTTCAGTAAATAAACAACTTTACCTGGCTTAATACCATGTTGTGTTCTCGGCATTGGTTACCTAATCAAATTCAACTAATTAGTATGCTTTACACTTCAGAATTTCTAGTTATGAATCCATGGATATTTTAGTGACACATGTGAGTTCAGTATCTAGAAAACACATGCATTAACTCATCATTTAAGATTATAATTCTGCCAGGAATCCTTAATAACAGCTTAATTCACCATAACATCTATTTTGTTTACTTTCCTCTGTTTTTTTTTTTTTTGCTTAAAATAATAAGAGTTGTCGTGACAATATGAAAGGATCTCTGGTTTCATATTTTCTAATCACCCCGGGCTACAACCTGTGTGTTGCCAGCTCAGATGATGGTACTTTGAAATCCTAGAAAGTAGATGCACATCATAAGGGCTAATGGCTACAGGATTTCTCAGATTTTTTAAAAATGTAATTGTTACTAATTGTACAGTGAGGTTACGATTTCACAATTCATGTAATGTGTACATTTGTCTTGTAGACAAGGCCATCCTTTCCTGAGCTTTCTCCAGTTTCTGTTTTTTTGTGTGTGTTGAATGTTTTTGTTTTTGTGCCTGACCTTCTGCTTGAACTCAAGATTGGGTGCTGCCTCTGATTTTTTTGGGGGGGGTCCGTTAATGGGGCCTGAACTCTGGGCCTGGGCACTGTCCCTCTCTCTTCAGCTCAAAGCTAGTGCTCTAACACTTGAGCCACAGCACCACTTATGTTTTTTTTTTTTTCTTTTTGCTTATGACATGCTGAGGACTCGAACCCAGGGCATCATGCATGCATGGCAAGCACTCTACCACTGAGCCATCTTCCCAGCCCTCGCCTCTGACTTTTTGTAAGCAAGGCTACTCTGCCTCTGGAGCCCCAGCTCCATTTATGGTTGTTGGTTGTTAATTGGAGAGAAGAGTCTCACAGATTTTCTCACTCCAGTTGGATTTGAACAGTGATCATCAGCCTCCTGAGTAGCTAGGATTAGGCCTGAGTCCCCAGTGTCCAGCTAATATAGAGTTGGTTTCATGCTTTCCTGGTTGTGTTACAATTTTCCTCACCTCTTGGCACTAATACTACATATTGCCTGGCTCAAATCTGAATTGGTGGAAAATGCTTGTATTTGAGGAAGGCACGAATAGGAAACTATAGGCCATAGGGAAATATAAGCTAAACAAATCATTCGGAATATCACATAAAGACAAATAAGTTTACTGCAAGTTTACTGTGTCCTGTCTTTACTATTAATTCTGCATGGCCTGTGAATGATGTCATACATATCCAAATAGCCATTGGTAGAAATAAGATTTCTCATCCTGTCCTAAAAACAAAACAAAAACCAACCAAAAGTATTATGTATGAGCCCAGCAATTTCCTCTAATTAGAGACCAATCTTCCCTAGTTTATGAAAAAGTGTCCTTTATTCAAGTGTTGCTAATTTTTCTAAACGTAAATATAATGAAATCTGTAGTAGACTGTAGAATTGTATACCAGAGCTGTCATTTTAATTCACAAGAAATTCAGACATTTATATGTTTATTTTTTTGTCAGTTGTGGCGCTTGAATTCCGAGCCTGGGCACTGACTCTGAGACTCTGTGCCAAAGTTAGTTAACACTGGGTCAATTGAGCCATGGAGCCACTTCAAGCTTTTGAGTTGTTAATTGTAGATAAGTGTGTTATGGGAACTTTTCTTCCTGGGCTGGCTTTGAACGCTATCCTCAGGTCTCAGCCTCATGAGTAGCCGGGATTACATGCATGAGCCACTGGCACCTGGCTTCACATAGACTTTTTTTTATTGTGAAAATAACATACAGAGAAGATACAATTAAATGGACAAGTTATTGAATAAATTTCTTATCAAGCATTGTTGCCCTGTCCTTTGTTTCTCCATCCCATATCTTTTTATCTCCACCACACACCTCCCCACCCCACCCCCACTTCTCACCCCTCTTGGCCAAAGTTGTAAAGTTCGATTTTCAAAATATTGGCTTGTATATTTCATTGCTGCAATGGGTCCACCTGTATCCTTTTTTAAAAATGTGTTTTTTCCTTCCCCTCCACAAATTATACCAACATCAAATACAGTGAAAGCAGTGGATATACTGTGGGGAAAGGACATACAAAACAACAAAGAAATCATCTTATGAATATCTTTGAAATAATCGCAAGAAAGAAAAAAAGTATTTGAATCTTTCTCTAGGGGTATATCTCATCCAACATCAACTTATCTGACCTTTTCTGCATGTCTCAAAAATATACTAGTTATTGCAAATAAGGGAAAACAAGGGACTTATGTTTCTTTCACTTACGTTTTTTGGGCCTGGATTACTTCACTTAATATAATTTTTTCCAAGTCTTTCCATTTCCTAACAAATGGTGCAATGTCATTCTTTATGATAGAGGCATAGAATTCCATTGTGTATATAGACCACATTTTCTTGATTCATTCATCTACTAAGGGGCATCTGGGTTGGTTCCACATCTTAGCTATGGTAAATAATGTTGTAATAAACATAGTTGTTCTGGTAGCTTTGGTATGGTCTTGTGATCATTTGGGTAAATTCCCAAAACTGGGATTGCTGGGTCATAGGGGAGCTCTATGTGGTGTCTTTTGATGAACCTCCATAATATTTTCCAAAGTGGTTGAACAAGTTTACAGACCCACCAACAATTCAGTAGGATTCCCTTCTGTCCATATCCCCTGTTGTTATCTGTTGTTATTAGAGTTCTTGATTATAGCCATTCTATCTGGGGTGAGGTGGTACCTCAATGTTGTTTTGATTTGCATTTCTTTCATGGCCAGGGAGGTTGAGCATTTCTTCATGTGTTTATTGGCCATCCTCCTTTCCTCTTCAGAGAAGTATGTCTTTAAGTCTTTAGCCCACTTATTTATTGGGCAGTTGTTTCCTTGAGGGTTTGTTGTTGGGGGATTTAATTTTTTGAGTTCCAGGCATATTTTAGATATGAGGCCCTTGTCCGTTGTGTGGTTAGTGAAGATCTTCTCCTAATATGTGGTTGATCTATTGATCTTGCTAGCTATGTCCTTTGCCATGCAGAAGCTCTGCAATTTCATGCAATCCTATTTGTCTAACCTTTCTTTGATTCGTTGTGTTTCTGGGTGTCTTAAGAAAGTTTCGGCGTGTGCCAAGGAGACCTAGGTAGTCTCTTATTCACGGACTCCACTCCTAAACTACTCACGGTGATTCAAACCTTTGGCAAAGCAGCAAGGTATAAAATTAACCCTCAAAAGTCAATGGCTTTTCTGTATTCCAACAATGAGAAAAGCGTGGCTGAAATTAGGATAGCAACTCCGTTCGTAATCGCACCACAAAAAATACCTGGGAACTAACTTAACCAAAGAAGTAAAGGACCTCTATGGTGAAAACTTTAAAAACCTGTTAATGGAAATCAAAACAATGTAAAAATGGAAAACCTCCCATTCTCCTGAATTGGAAGGATCAACATCATGAAAATGGCAATACTTCCCAACACTATAACTTCAATGTGGTACCAATCAATATTCCAACGTCATTCTTCAAGGAAATAGATGAAGTAATCCAAAAATTCATATGGATCATAAAAGACCTCAAATAGCAAAAATTATCCTTAACAGAAAGAACAGTGCTGGAGGAATATCAATACCAAATTTCAAACTCTACTACAAAGCCACAGTAATCCAAAGAGCTTGGTAGTGGCAAAAGAACAGACCTCATGACCAATGGAATAGAACTGAAATCCCCGAAATGAACCTACAGACATATAGCCATTTAAACTTCGATAAGGTAGCTTTAAAAAGAATGGAAGAAAGACAGCCTCATCAGTAAATGGTGCTGGCAAAATTGGGTTACTACTTGTAGAAAAATAAAGCTAGATCCTTATATATTACCCTGCACCACAATCAACTCCAAATGGATCAAAGACCTTGGAGTCAAAGCAGACACTCAAATAGTCATTTTATAATGATGAACTGCTTAGTGTCTCTGGCTCACATATATAATCCAAGCTATAGTTAAGAATAAAGGTATGAGAAACAAACACCTAGTGTGCGTTGTTCATGATGCTTTGCATTGGCATTATTTAATATCGTTTGTTTCTTATACTACAATGCTCTTATTTTTATTTTTACCTAGGTGGGGGATATAGGTTCTAGCCAGTGTTTAGCCTTCTTTGGTTGAGAGGGAGCCATGTGGTAGTTCTTGCCTTGTATGGCATGTAATTGAAATCCTCCTGCTTTCACCTCCCCATGGACCAGGGTGATAGAAGTATTCCATCATGCACAGCCAGGGGTGGGGATCATTGCAGGTAAAATTTCACTGGTCTTGAAATGATGTCCCAAAAGGCTAGCTTTACAGGCATATGCCTTCAAAACCTTGTTGTATTCCGTTTCACTTTGAAGTAGTGTTTGTACATACTTAGAGATAAAATGGTAATACATTACATGTTTAATATATAGAATAGTCAATATAATTAGCAAGTTGATCTCCTAAAACATTGCAGCTAATATATTTTGGTAACTTCCTCACTCTGCTAGTCACTTTTTCAAATATACCATAAACATGAATACATTAATAATGTGCACTAGAAGATTAAATGTTGATAGATATAGACAAGTTAGACTATGTGTAGTAAATATATATTTATCTATTGCTGCTTTGAAGAACATTATCATATATTCACCATAAAAATACCACCATATATTCACCATGACAATAATTTTCCTGCAGTGTAGAATTTTCCATTTCATTATCTGCCATCTTTTAATCTTTTTACATTCTCATAAGTATGAATTTTTTCTTGTTTCTTATGTTTTGAAATTATTAAGATGGAATTTAAAAAATCGTAGAGTCTCCTAAAATTAGCACATTTTGTTTGGTTTTGTGTTGCTAAATCATTAAAACCAAGGTTTCCTGAAAGGTATGCTAGCAGACTATATCACTATATTGTATTGTAATTACATCTTATTATTGTATTTTGATATAGGATTTTGCTGTTGATGTTTTATGATATAGTGTCTTGAAGCCGGACTGAAACTTGCAACTCCACTGCCTCCATTAACAATGATTTATCACCAGGTACTGGAGGCTGATAATTATAACTCTAGCTAATCAGGAGGTTGATAACTGATATTTAGTTCAGACAGCCTGAGCAGGAAATATTATGAGTCTCTCCTCTCTAGTTCACTAAAAAAAAGCTTGCAGCTGAACTGTAGTATAATTGGTAGAGCAATAAGGTCAAGGGAAAGAAGCGTGGGATTGTCATATAGCCCCCGAGTTCAAGCCCTAAGACACAAATATGCACAGACACACATTCATACACACATACTCCCACACACTTGTACACGCACAAATTACCAGGCAAAGTTGTACCTTAAATACTTATCCAGAGATCAGACAACTGTCTACTTACTTGTGAAGGATTTTCCTTGATTATTTTGATGGAGGAGGATAGTTCATGGGACACAGACGACAAGACTTTAGTGAGGAATACTTTATAAACGACTAGCTTATAAAAAGAACAGGAGCAGGGTTTTTATCTTTAAATCTTACATTCCTTCAACTATACTATTAAAAAAAAATCATTGAATTATGAGAAAACAATGCACCTCTTCCCTTCTCCCCTTCCCCTCTGTCATAAAATATGACAAAAGATTCAAAAATACTCTTTTATCTTACAAGAATGTACACCTGTAAAAATGTCTGTCTATATGTGTAACAATACATGTGTTTTCCAATACTTGTTTGATTTTCCCACCGCTAAGAACTTGCCTTTTTTCCAGATGAAAGCACACTGGGGTTTCAAAGGCAAGTAAGATTAGGAAACAAAAACCTAATAATGTCTTAGGAAGTAGATGTCAAAAATTGATGCAAGAAGCACATGGCAGGCCGAGGGGGCCCTGAGAGGCAAAATGATTTGTGCAGGATGAGAGGAATAGTGACAAATAAGGCCTGGATCTGACCTAGGAAGGGCTATTTGAGGTTGAGACATGCCTGTATCTAGGCCTAGCTGAGGCTATTGGGATTTGACAATGTCCACATGTGTATAAATTGATGTGGGAGGGGAGATTTCAGCCTCCAGTTTGTCTTGGGGATGGTCTTATGTGAGCAAGCAGCTTAGATCATTGGGCTCTGAGAGATGACACTACCTCACTCACAATGGAATAGAATATAGATCTCTGAGAGCCACGCAACTGTAACCTACAGTTAGCTCAAGCCAGCTCACTTGGCCTGTGGCTCAGGAACAAGAAAGATGTTCCTGTACTGTTTTCAAAGTCAAGAGACTCAGGTCTCAAGCATGAGAGGTGTGAGTGCCTCACTCGATGCTGCAGACATTCGATCAGTGCCCAACCACGAATCCAATGTCTCAGGACTTTTTATAAGAAGAAACCAAGGAAATCACAAGGAAATTCAGGCCAGGTATAACTATGACAGTAAACCTATTTAATCTCATCCTAGCCCACACTAGAAACTTCTTCTTATGTGCTTTTATATGTGTAGACAGAAAATATTTGCTGTGCACTTTTCAATCCACTCTACTACAATTACTCAGTTTGAAGTGTACTCTCATTTCCATGTTTCATAGATCCATTCTTTTTTACCACCTCAGTGTGACAATGAGTCCATCCAAACCCTGAATGTGCCTTATTATGTATGGAGCCTGGACTCAGGCTTTCTGGAAATTCTGGTAATGGACCTTGTCCCTGCCTACCAGAAAGCTGATCCCTTCTATGTGGGAAACTTCCTCCACCACTTCACAGAGTGTAGGACAATGGAGCAGTTGCTGGATATTCTGAAAGTGACTGTTCCTGGGCTGGGAAGGTGGCTTAGTGTTAGAGAGCTTGCCTTGTATGCATGAGACCCTGGGTTCGAATCCTGACCACGACATAAGCAGAAAACAAGCCAGAAGTGGTGCTGTGGCTCAAGTGGTAGAGTGCTGGCATTGAGCTGAAGAGCTGAGGGACAGGGCCCAGGCCCAGAGTTCAAGCCCTGACAAACAAAAAAGTTAGTGTTCCTAAGCCAGGCACCAGTAACTCACACCTGTAATCCTAGATACTCAGGAGACAGAGATCTGAGGTTCACGGTTCAAAGCCAGCCCTGGCAGGAAAGTCCATGATACTCCTCTCCAATAAGACACTAGAAAAACAGAAGTGGTGCTGTGGCTCAAGTGGTAGAGTGCTCCCCTTGAGCTGAAAGGCTGAGGGATAGCACCCAAGCCCAGAGTTCAAGCCCCATGACAAACAAAAGAAGTTAGTGTTCCTCCTTCAAACCCAGGGCTGATGATACCCCCTGGCAGAATATTGGAATACTAGGTACATCTCTGAGACAGTTTCACTGGGGTCTAGTCAAAGGAGCTTGGCTTGAGACAAAGAAGTGCAGTCTTTGGCTAATTCCTTAGGACTGGGCTGCCAGAATATTTCATGTGCTTCATAAGCTAGTGGAGCCTTAGTAATTTGCTTGCTGAGAGACTAGGATTTAAGGAAGGAGCAAGTGGCACCCAACGTCAACGCTCACCTAGGAAATCACTATCTTTGAGGCCTTTGAAGGAATATAGACAGAAGAAAGGAGGCAACTTTTACTTTAATTGGGGGCTTGAGTGCTGTCCCATTTCTAACACACTACCAATTGAGCCCCAGGTCCAATTCTGGCCTTTGACTGGTTAATTGAAGATAAGTATATTTAGATTTTTACAAACTAGACTGGCTTCAAACTTTGATTCTCAGATCTCACCCTACGGATTAGTAGGATTAGAGGCATGAGCCATTGTGCATTTATTTGGACAGATGCACATAAGCATCTTCACAGAATTACCATGAAGTTGTATATACATATCTGCAATTTTGTGTGTCATGTTTACATTACCATGTGAGACTTAGCGAGTCCTATGTGTGTCCTGTTAGTTCAGAAAAGGAGAAGCATAGAGTTAACTTCCTTCTCTCCTCCCATTGGTACAGATACTTCTACCATAACTGAGAAGAAGATGAACAAGTGAAGAAGTAAGTGGACGCTGGAACAAAGAATTCTATCCTTGAAAACTTGGTATCTTTGAGGTTTCTGAATCAAACTCAACTTTCTTCTTTGAACACCAGTTGTGATTTTCAACAGGGGGTTGAGGCTTGGCACATCAGTGGATAGCAGATTACACAGTTGTGGTTGTGGTTGTGCTTTTGGACTCTCATGGATGACAGGGAGGGCTGTGTGTAGCAAGTCAGATCCAGTTGGGAAAAAATTTCTCTTCCTATTACAGGGAGAATTTTAGAGGATTATATTTGAGAAATTACTAGAAGTGGGTTGTGAGGAGCATCCTGCTTGCAGGAGTCTCTTTCCACTTCCCAACAATCAATCTGCCCACAGCGTTGTTTGTTTGATCCTCCCCATGTGGATGGACTTCTACCCTGATGATTTCTATGAGCCCAAGAACAATGACACCCTGAAAGAACTTACACAGAATGTCAACCTCATCATGGCCTCTTCAGACCTGCTCTTCCGCTTACATATTTTTCTGGACCAGCTGGAGGAACCCATGAGACCAAGAAAAAGAGGAAGAAGTCCTTGTTTAGATGCCCCAGAGCTTGTGAGTAGGGATGGAACCTGAGTCTCTAGGGATGTTTCTGATTGGCCAAGAGCCCTTAGTACTCCCCAGCTTGGCAAAATTTCCTTTTATGGATATTCTTTGCCAGGTAATGTCTGTTCTCCTTTTGAAAGAACTTGGAAGTAGCCACTCATTAGAAAAAGCCTACCTCCTCATCAGTGTTCAGTCCCAACTCAAATCCTACTGCTTCTCCTATTAGATCATCTTGGAAGTTTAGTGACACCTTAACTACGAGGGTCTACTCAAAGACTCCTGTACCTATTTTCATTCTCAGGTTTGCATCACCGTAGAAAAGCTTCTGCAGAACTCCAGGTAAAGAACCCATCAGTGATGTCGTCTATGGTGACTGATGGAGATTGGAAGCCATCGCTGATCTCCAGAAATCCTGTGAAGGTAGAGTGTGTTTTTCAATTTGTAGAAAGGCCAAAGTAGGTTTTGAGTCCTGTGGACATCCCACTGATTCTGAACCCCACATGTGATGCAGGTGTATCTACACATACCACCAAGGAAGAAGACGATACAGAATGTCTTCCATTGATGTTCACAATCCAGCTAGATCAGCTCTAAATCAGTCAACAAAAAAACACTTCTTGGTGTGATGGTTAAATATGTGCTAATGGAAAATGACTCCAGTCTATGTTTAGGAAAACCAATAAGTGAGGTCCAAAATCTAGATTCAGTTGAGGAAAGGGAATCTTTCCTCACAGAATACCCAGACCAATCTCTCTTCTTGCAAGGGATCCAATTTCCAGTTGATAAATTAGAATCTGTCCCTCCCTGGACTCAGGAAGAAAATCCTGTCTTTATTGAGGAAGTAGATCCCTTTGAAGACTCTGAGGCAGAATTTCTGTCTGAAGGCAACTTAGAGGCCAATCTAGATTTTGAGATTCCTTCTCCCCTTCCTAAGAAAATCCTTATTTTTCTTTTTTTTCTGATTTTTGTAAAAGGTTCATTCTATTTATTTTTCTAACTTTATTAATATGTAAATATTTTTGACATATTCTAGAATTCATGAATCCTAAATATATTTCTTTTTAAACCTACAAACTGAAGAATCGTGCATACCTGTTCTGGAGGTGGGGAAGCAGAGTGACAGGGGGCTGTAGAAGAGAGCCTACTGGATATAATGGGAGCTGTTAAATGCAACAAGAGTGAGAAGGAAGCCAGGCCATGCCTGTATGGGGTGATAAGGTGGCTACAAAAGGTCTAGGACATAGCAGATCAGATGTCCTAGAAAGCTATTCTGTCAATTGGGACAAATACCACAATACTTATAGCGTTAAGTGGGACTCTCTTCCAACAATGAGTTCAAATCTGTATACATTTTCATTGCATTCATTTGCCTTGAGCAAATATGGAAGGAAAATTTGGCTCCAATAATATAAAAAGTCTACTTTGGGCTGAAAATATTTGACACAATATATAGGAGATATGTATACTGGAAAGTAAAAGCCATCATCAATAGAAGAAAGAAGGCTTACATAGATGAACAAACACAAAATCAGGAAAAATTTCCACAATTAAATCAGTTATATGTAAATACATGTTATATTCTTTATGTTCTACATAGTATATTATGTAATATATAAGATTCAATATGATTTTTCAAAGTAAAAAGGCATTTAAAATTTTAGAATTGCGTGTTTTTTGCACAAAACATTAGTGTAAATATTGGAGAAAGTAGTGATATAATTTGATTATAATTATATGAATATATATTTGTGTGTTTCTAGATATAACACTGAGTATAAATAAATATTATATACATATATTTGTATATATCTGTCTATGAAGTGAATATAATGAAAGTGAATATAATGAAACTGAGTTTAGTATGTATAAAAAAGTTGAGTACATGAGATTCAAACCTGTAATCCTACTGATGTAGGAAGCTCGGTTTTGAGTTTTAGTATCTCTTATCCCCAAGCCCTAGATTTTTCAGAGGAGGCATGGGCCCTACAGTGTAGCAAACAAACATATGCCATGGGATCAAACTCCCTGACCACAGAGGAAAGTCAGTAGAAATCAGGACAAGCTTCTTATCTTGACTGTGTACTCAGTTCCTGTACCAAGAAGGCCATCTTTAGAACACCAGATGGAAAGTTGGCATTCCCTCCACAAGGTTCTAAAAATATCTTTCTGAACGATAGTCTGACTATATTGAATTAAATCTTTTTCCCTTCGCAAGCTGCAAACACATAGAAATATGACAAGAGCTAAAGAAAGATGGTCAAAGACTTACAAATACATAAAATTATATACTCTGTTTCAGTAATTCAATGACAAATTATCAAAGGCATGTCGAATTTTTTTAAAGGAAATAGAAACATACTCTGAGTTTATCAGGAACTGGGTGATATTTTGGTTGCTGAATTGTTGAATGCACTTCTGGGCAAAGGAGACACATACCTTGGGGAAAATTGTGTGGGGTTGGGTGTCCTCACACGGCTTCACAATAAAATGGCCATAACATCTAGGATGTCACAGCCAACTTTGCCATGGCAGCAAGTAGGTGTCAGGCACTGATTTTGCCCTGAAGTGGACTCAACAACACCAACAGGCAAAAAGAATGAGAAGGAATGACTATTATCCACCAAACTTCAGCTTAAATAGCTGTCCTTACCAGAACTAGGATAAATTGAGCTGGAAAAGGCTGATCTCCATGTCAGGATCCTGAGCACTAAGGACTAGTGTGTGTGTGTGTGTGTGTTTGTGTGTGTGTGTGTGTGTGTGTGTGTGTGTGTGTGTGTGTCTCTGTGTGTGTGTGTGTGTGTGTGTGTGTGTGTGAATACTGGGGCTTGAACTCAGGGAGATGACCTTTAGCTTTTTTTAATCAAGGGTAACAGTCTACGACTTGAACCAAATTTCCATGTCTTGATTTTGAATGGTTAATTAGAGATCAAAGTTTCAATGTTGCACATGTTCATTCTTTGTCCCTCCTTTTCAATGACACCTTTAACTTCTTTTTTTTTTGGGTCCGATCATGGGGCCTGAACTCTGGGCCTGGGCGCTGTCCCTCAGCTCTTCAGCTCAAGGTTATCGCTCTACTGCTTGAGCCACAGCGCCACTTCCGGCTTTTTTCTTTTTTCTTATGTGGTGCTGAAGAATCGAACCCAGGGCCTCGAGCATGCAAGGTAAGCACTCTACCACTGAGCCACCTTCCCAGCCCCCCTTAAACTTCTGAAAGAGAGATAAATGTAAAAAAATGAAAAAAATGAAAGAAAATAAATATCATCTTGTTTCTGTTTCCTGGTCACTGATTATTTTTGAGATAGTGCTTCTTACTAATAAGAATTATTGGTAGAATCTGAAAACCTATTTGAGTAATAAATAGACTAGGAAAAATGTTGTCTCCTATTTTTTATCACTACATTTCTTTTTGTCTAAGTATACATGCCAGACTTACCCTAAGGGCCTAGAATAAACAAAATGGCTTATAGAGCTCAGATCATATCTTTCCACAGAAGATGACAGCCCCAGAAGAAAAACTTGTCCACAACTTGCACAAGGAAGGGAGAGTTTGATGTCTCCTTAAATCTTAGGATCGAATACTCATGAAGAACCCTGGGGACTGATGATAGCTTAAGGACCTAACATTTCCTGTGTCGTTCAACCATAGGAACAGTCACCAGTCTCCCATCATACTGTAGGTGCCACGCCTGACTGGTGACCTTGGCTGTGTCATGAGAACGTGCAGCAGGGCTCTGTCATGGTCATTGGAGAGTCAGTATTGCACACTAAGAGGACATTCATGAAGGTGGTAACAAGGCCTGAGTGAGGGTTTGTCAGATATAGATGATTTGTAACAGGCACTACTGTATTCTGGCTAAGAATGTGGATATATCATCGGGGTCTTGCACACAAATTTATCAAGTGTTAGCTTGCAACATTTCTGCATGAAAGCCAACAAAAGGTCATCAATGCCCTCTGAACATATTCTCATCAATATTTAGTAAGTAAAAAGCTATAAAAATCAAGTTCATCATGACGAAAAATCTGATATGAAAACCAAATTGCAGGAGCATTTACAAAAAATGTTTTTCTGTATGTATCAAATGTGACAAAATATTAAAAATTAATGAAGCTGGGAAAGTTAAATTGATTTCTTTTTTACTATGGTTGCAACTGTCTTTTACATTTCAACTACTTAACAAAAAGAAGGTAGGCCAAGTACCACTGGTGGCTCACACCTGTAATTCTAGCTAGTTAGAAACCTGAGATCTGAGGAAAGTGAATTGAAGTTAGACTAGTTAGGAAATCCAGTGAAACTTTGATCTTTAATTAACCATTCAAAATCAAGACATGGAAGTTTGGTTCAAGTCTTAAACTGTCAACCTTGATTAAAAAAGCTAAATGTCAGCTCCCTGAATTCAAGCCCCAGTATTCACACACACACACACACACACACACACACACACACACACACACACACACACACACACACACACACACACACATTCTCAAAAATAACCAGTGACCAGGAAACAGAAACAAGATGATATATATTTTCTTTCCTTTTTGTCATTTTTTTCAGAAGTTAAAGGGGTCATAGAAAAGGAGGGACAAAGAATGAACACGTGCAACACTGGTATTCAATTGGTACTATGTTGAAAATTACCTATGAAATTTGTTTTGGGGGAAGAATGGGAAAACAGAAAAAGAGATAAAGTGAAAGGGTAAAATTGTCCAAAAAAATGCACTCAGGGAATTAGAGCTGTGGCGCAATATGAGTGCCATTATTCAGCAAAAGAGCTCAGAGAAAGTGTCCAGGCCCTGGATTCAAGCCTCATTACTGACTAAAACAAAAACAAGAAAAAAGAAATGTAATCCTTACCACACGATTGTAACTAAAACCTCTACAGCACAATAATAATAATAATAATAATAATAATAATAATAATAATAATAATAATAATAATAATAATAATGATAGAAGTAGATGATGATGAAGAAGAAGAAGAAGGAAGTTAAAAAAAACCAAACCTGTGAGAAAAATTGAGAGAGCAAGGGAAGGACTGACCTTTCAAAAAGAAATATATCCATACCTGACTTATATGCCTGTAACCTCAGTGTAATTCACATTTATAATAACAATACAAAAGAAAAAACAGAAATGTAGTGCTGGAGCCATAACTCAAATGGGAGGTCAGACTAATATGTATGTGATACGAAGGTCAACCCCCTTATCAATTTCTCCTTCAAAAATGATTCTTCTTATCACTTGTGCTTTCCTTTGCTTATGAAAAGGGGTGCAGTTAAAGAAAGAGAAAGGTAATCTGTCAGGCACAGAACTGTACTTGCAAAGAGCAGTACTCACTAGAACACATGTTTACTAGACCACTTGATGACTCCACGTTTTCTGAAATAAACAGAACTAGTTGGAATTGAATACATGCTCCACTGTATACTAGATGGGGGCTCAAAATTATTGAAACTCTCTGGATCTCAAATTCTTTACAGGTAAAATGAGCATAACAATACGTACCTCACAGCATTATGAGATCTGGTTGTCATCAAACATGGAGCGGTTTTATCTTTGGTGTGTGTGCAACACTCAAACATTGCTGGAAGGAGTAAAAACTGGCATGATGTTTACTATATTACTTAAGAGTAATACAACATGCCTGTAATCCTACTTACAAAAGAGGCTGAGAAAAGAGGATCAAGGTTTTAAGTCTGGAGGAAACTGGATCAGATTCATCTCCAATGATCTCTAAAAAAGATTGAGGTGGAGTTTGGTTCAAGTGGTAGAGTGCTATACTGGAGCATAAGCCTCAGGAACAGTGCCAAGGGAATGAGTTCAAGCCCTAGGACCAGCACAAGCACACACACATGCACAAGCACACACACACACTAAATTGTTTGTGTTCCTATCACCCTGCTTAACAATATATTTCCTTTTCCAAGCTCACCTGATTTTTTCTGTTTTAAAAGGGACTTCTGTGTAGCACAGGCTGCTCCTAAACTTACAATCCCCCTGGGTACTGGGAGTACAGGCAAGCCTACTATAATTGCCTTCACTCAATAACTCTATTTATAACATATTAGCAAGAAATTCATTCATACTCATGAAGATATTTGGCTTAAAGCTGTTCACAGTAATATTCTACTGTACAAAATGTAAATAATATAACTGGATATGGTACTATCCTACCACATGGTAATACCAGCCAATACTCAGGAACCTGACACAGGAGAATAAGCAGGTGAGGAAAGCCTGGTCTATGCTGCAAAACCTGGTCTCCAAA
The DNA here is from genome assembly GCF_024711535.1 of Dipodomys merriami. Classification (NCBI taxonomy): domain Eukaryota; kingdom Metazoa; phylum Chordata; class Mammalia; order Rodentia; family Heteromyidae; genus Dipodomys; species Dipodomys merriami. The sequence continues at coordinate 493,610 of NW_027206314.1, read as the reverse complement.
GGAAAGAAATTCTATAAATATTAATCTACTATGAAACATACAATATGTTAAATTTATATAATGTAACGAATAGATCATTATTAATAAAAATAAAATCTTGGCAGAAATTTTAAATACATACATATGCATATATATTTAAACTTGTAGAAATAAAATTTCAAGTGCTTTTATCTGCATCTTTCAGTCTACCTGTCACCTACTTATTTACTGACACATTGATTTCTGTTTAGTCTTCACAAAACACTGTTCTCTCACATAAGTACACAAAATTGTAAAACAAAAAGTACAAAACAAATATTATCATAAATACAAATGTAGTTTAATCCCTACCAAAATAATTTGGAGAAAACATACATTAAGTTAATGGCATTGTATACTGCTCAGGAAGGGGAATCTAGGAAAATGTAGATTGTATATGTGTGTGTGTGTGTGTGTGTGTGTGTGTGTGTGTGTGTGTGTGTGTGTGTGTGTGTCTGTCTGTCTGTCTGTCTGTCTGTCTGTCTGTCTGTGTCTGTGTGTTTTCCATGAGTAATATTGGAGTTAGAATTAAATGTATTATTCTTGCTTGGTCTTTTTGCTCAAAGATGACACTCTACCACTTGATCCACATCTCCACTTCTGGATTTTGTTTTCTTAATTGGAGAAATATCTCAGATTTTCTGCATGGGCTGCTTTAAACCTGAATCCTCAGTTTTTGACCTCTAAAGTAGATAGGTTTTAAAATATGAGCCACTGGTGGAAATCAACTACGTTAATATTTTTGCCTGTTTGAATGAATTTTAAAGTAATACATATATGTTACATTTGAGAGTGACTGGAAATAGTCATTAACGTTTAACAGAATTTAAAACATACAAAGCTGAGAATGGCAAGTAGCTGAGAACAGAATGGAATAAATCAAAATTACCTATGACAGTTTTCAGTCTGTGCACAGAAATAATTACATTATTGGAGCCCAAAGCCATCAGATAGCTGAGCTCCAGCTGGCTGCTATGCTCATGAGGCTAGCTGGTGCTATTCACCAGAATGTGATGTTGTTGGATAGTAGGGATCAGCTTCAAGTTAAGAACCTGAAATATTTCTATTCATCTAGAAGAGGAAACATACCAGGACAAGAAATGTGATTAAAATTGCTGAATGCAAAAACCATCCAAAGGAAGACCGAATAACTTTCTATATCTGAAAAGAGTATTCTCTCACAAAGAATCATGAGCTGAATATAGTGGTCAATGTTTGTAATCTCCGAACTTGGGAGGCTGATTTAGAAGTTAGCTTGAGGCCAGCCTAAGTTTTAGGCAATCAGAAGGACATATAGTAAAATGCTATCTTAAAACAACAACAACAAAAGACCCAGTGACTGGGAGTATTTTTAGTGGTAGAGTGCTGGCCTTACATGCAAGAAGCACTTGATTTGATTCCTCAGTATGTCGTAAGCAGAAAAACTGGAAGTGGTGCTGTGGCTCAATTGGTAGTGTGCTAGCCTTGAGCAAAAGAAATTTAGGAAGAGTGCACAGGCCCTGATTTCAAGCCCCAGCTCTGGCAAAATTTAAAAAAAAAAACAAGTGCAAAATGCTGTTTGTTGAAATAAATATGTTGAAGAATTTTTATACTCACTAGAAAATAGTGCTGTTGGGAATTCATAATGAACTTTGTTAGGAAAAATTAAAATAAATTAATGAAATATTATCTGGCATTGGAAAGAACATAGTGAGATGTAAAAATGATTGGTGCCTATAGTTAATTGATACAACAATGTTATAGATACACTTGCCAAACTGTGATTTTTTTAAGTATACAATCGTGGGTTTGTTCTTTTTCAAAATAATTTTACTGCCAGGCCTAGCTACTAAGGAGACTGAGAACTGTTCGAATCCAGCCAGGGCAGCAAAGTCTGTGAGACTTTTATATCCAACTAAAGGTTCAGAAAATGTGAAGTGGCACTGTTGCTTAAGTGGTAGAGTGCTAGTCTTGAGCTGAAGAGTTGAGATACGATGCCCAGGCCTAGAGTTCAAGCTCCACAACTGACAAAAAATAGTAATAGTAATAATATTAATTTTATTGTTACTATTAAGGTGTTATATATAAAGGCTACCAATTCATAAGTTTTTTTCTTTGCTAAAAGAAATACGTATCCATCTTCATTGCCAACAGCCAGGATTTGGCCATCTGCTTTCCAGCTGATCTCTCGATGTAGAGGCAATGTGTAATACAAAACAATACAAACCCTTTCTGACTATAAATAATTTTTTCCCTGCACATCTTAAAAATCAATGCTGACAACATGAAATTAAAAATCCCTAAGTTTAAAACATTCTTCTAAACAAGTTAAAGAAATCCTGATAACAAGTATTTTAAGAATAATTTCAGAGAGCTTGAACTCAGGGCCTGGGTTCTGTCTCTGAGATTTACTACTCAAGATTGGGTTGCCAGTTTGAGCCACAGTGCCACTTCCAGTTTTCTCGTGATTAGTTGCACAGAAAAGTCTCACCAACTTTCCTCTCCAACCTGGCTTTGAACTAGGATCTAGAGATCTCAGCCCTCTGAGTAGCTAGGTTTATAGGCCTGAGCCCCTGGCACCTGGCTTTTTGCTTACCTGAGACAGAGGCCAGTTAATATTAAATGTCAATCATGTTTAATTTTGTAAAATGAAGTTAACTGAAATGCCTTCCACTAGAAATAAGGAATCAAATGAGTAGGTGGGTTACAACGTTATTACCAAAAGTTACTTATTTTCCTTGTGTTTTTTTCTTCCAAAATTGTGTGCTTTCCAGAATCATACCTTATCTTTCCTTGCTAATTTCTTTGGTTTATTTCATAATTGTCCACATCTTCTTCAGCAATCATTTACTTATGTGAAGAGCTTTCAAACATCTATTTTCAGCCCAAATTCCTTGTATACACCTCTCATCCATATATTCAGCTGACATAAAAACTTGTGAAACAGTAATCATCTCTTATCAGTATTGGATATTAATGTGTAAGTTAAATTTAAGAAAATAACATCAATAATTGTAACATGATTTTAATAATAATGCTAAACATAAATACAACGTTGATTATATTCTGAGCAATTTAATAAAAACCTCCAGGAAAAGAAATCACTTTTTTTAGTGCTGATATTATGGTTTAAACTCAGGACCTTACCTTCTCACTTAAGCTTTTTCCCTCAAGGGTGGTGCTCTGTATTTCAACCACAGCTCTCCTTCGAATTTTATTTGGGGGATAACATAGAGATAAGAATCTCATGGAATAAAAACAATCATTTGTGTCCCTATCTTATTTCACATAACATTCTCTTATAAGGTTATATGGTACCATGTACTACTTTCTGAAAGTGAGGTTAACCATGGGACCTATGGTTATTGGAGCCTCGCTTATTTCACTTAATAAAATTGTTTCCCCATCTTTCCATTTCCTAGCAAATGGGGCGATTTCATTCTCTCTGATGGAGGCATAGAATTCCAGTGTTTTTGTGTGTATCACATTTTCTTGATCCATTCATCTACTGAGAGGCATCTGGGTTGGTTCCATATCTTAGCTATGGTAAATAATGCTGCAATAAACATAGTTGTGCCGGTAGCTTAGTATGGACTTGTGTGTTATCATTTGGTAAATGCCCAAAAGTGGGATTGCTGGGGTATAGGGGAGCTCTAAGTGGAGTCTTGGAAAAAATTATATTAAGTAAAGTAAGTCAGACAAAAGAAACATAGGTCCCATGGTTTCCCTTATTTGGAATAACTAGTGTATATCTGGGACACGCATAAGAGTTCAAAAGCTATGTACATACCAACAGATAAGATGATGTTAAGCGAAGTGAATCCCAAGATAGGCTTTATAATTTACCATGTGATTTCTTTTTGTTTTTGTTTTTGTATTTTCCCCCACCAAGGTATAACTCCTTTTTTCACTGTATTTAATGTATGTGCCCTGCATCTTGTATACACCATTTCTCTAACTTGGGTAGGGCAAGGGAAAAAACAAAATGTTTAAATAGGGCAGGCTGACCCGTTGTAACAATGATATGCACAAGACACTATGTTGAAAAAGAATCTTTACAATATGGGTGGGGAAGCAGGGAAGGGAGGAGAGGGGGGTGTGTAGTTGTGGAGGTGGGAGGAAGAAAGGGTAGGGGAAAAACAAAGGAGGAGGTACAATACCTCATAGAAAATGTACTCATTACCTTGCTCATGTAACTATAACCCCTCTATACCATATTTTTACAGTAAAAACCTCTTTTATAAAACAGAAGGTGTCATGTACACCAAGTATAGCAGCCCACATATGTAATTCCCGCTGATTGGGAAGCAGAGATGACAAGGATCATGGTCTGAGGCCAGGCCAGAGAAAAAACTGCCAAGACGGCCATCCTAACGAATGAGCTTTCCATAGTGGTTCACATCTGTATTCCTAGCTAATTATGTGGGAGGCATAGGTAGCAAAGTCTCAGTCAATCTAAGATCAGACCCGGGCAAAAAGTTCAAGACCTCAAGTAATTAAATGGACTAGAAGTATGGTAAAAGTGGTTGAGCTTCTTGATGCTATTCAACCAGAGTCCTATCTAGCAAACAGGGAACCCCTGAATAGAACCCTTCCACCAAAAAGCCTAAATAATTTTAGCCTATTTGAACATCTAATTTCAAGGAGCCTGACAGATCAGAGATGATGACATTCTCTGTAAAATTAGGTATTCAAAAGAGACAAAGTTATTTAGATTTTGAAAAAATTGAAAAGGAAAATACATGTGATTTTTGTTAGCTCTGTAATTCTTGAAAACATGAAATGTACTCAAGTATTTAATATATATCCATATGTGTGCATATGTCCATGTATATATGTATATCCAAGTATGTATGTATATATATGTATATATACATACATATATGTATATGTATTTATATGTATGTATATATACATACATACATACAAGTGGTTCATCTCTATTCTGTGTAGCAAATGGTACAAATGAATCTGTATAATCACTATTCAAATGCATGAATAGACAAAGAGAATGAGCAAAGAACTCATATTCAGGAAATTATGGCTAGCCCATAACCCTGAAAATCTTTTACATCAGTTTGCATGTTTCAGTTACTGCAGTACAGGGACAGTAGGACAACAGTGGGATACTAGGCAGATGAAATTAGAAATGAGAGATACAAATGTTAAAATATTCTTTCTTATGGGTAAGTAGAATTTCCTCTGTGTGTGTGTGTGTGTGTGTGTGTGTGTGTGTGTGTGTGTGTGTGTATTACATTTTCTTGATTTTTTTTCTGTTGAAGGTTATCTGGGCATATTCAATAAGAATGGTCTGGATGAAACCTTTACTATATCCTGGTTTGTAATCTTTCAGGTAAATGCCTGGAGTAGAGTTGCTGGATCATATGGAAGTGGGTAGTCAAATGAGGGGTGAAGGGTTAAAAGGTAGATGAATGACCAGGAGAAAAGGGGGAAAATGCAGAAAGGAATCCAATAAACATCCTACAATATTAAGAAGAGTGAAGGAAGAAGTGCATAGAGGAAGGATGGATGAGAACATTGAAAGGGTTGGCACTAATCAAGGTATATTGTACGCATAAAATGCTTTGTTTAATGATAATTTCTTACTGCTTAAAATTTCTTTCTACTTAAAATAATAATTAAAAAATCATGTCCCTAAACTGTTATGCAATTAGAAGCAAAGAATGAAAATTTGCTCTGATCAACTCCAGGGTCTATAAGTTTTTTTTGTTAGGATAAGTTTTAGAACAACACTAATGATACATATCACCTGAAGAAAATTTAATGATTTTCAGTTATTTATAGTAATCATTTTGGAGATATGGCTCAAGTGGCAAAATGCTACTTAGTGAGCAAAGCTGTCAGATAATGAATTCAAGTCTCAATCTCGAACAAAAGTACAAACAATCAGTAAAATTCAGGCACTTTCCTGGGCACTGGTAACTCATGCCTTTAATCTTACCTTTAATCAAAAGGCAGAGATCTGGGGATCTCAGTTGAATGTCAGCTTAGATAGGAACGTCTGTGAGTTTCTCATCTCCAACACACTGCCAAAGAAAGCTGGAAGTGGACTCATGGTTCAAGTGGTAGAATGCTGGCCTACAGCAAAAAGCTCAGAGGCAGAACCCAATCCTAAAGTTCACGCCTTAGAATAGTGCATATACAAACACAGGGGAAGTAAGTCACTCAAGTTCTCAATCTTCCATTTCCCTAATCCTAACTCAAATCTTGGACAGAACCCTAAGAGTAACCTTGATGATAATAGTAACCCAATCTTAAAATTAATGGAAAATATATCCTAACAGATACTCATTGTCTTTGAAATGATTTGGACTTTGCTCCAAATACTACAGATTCCCTGACTTGGACTCTGAAATCGTTCCCTATTATTAATCATTAACCTCAAATCTTCATATCATGAAAACTTCTGTAGTTTCCACTAATCTTAACTTTTAATGAACTCCTCTATCTCCAAAAAGAAGTTTCAGGTTTACTTAAAATCTACTCTAGTTCTTAACCCTAACTATATATCTAAACATTACTAGAAACCTAACTCTAAATTTAACCCTATTGAACCCTTAATAATAAACTTAAGAAAACTCTGTAGTTTTCTTTAAATTTCACACTTATTTTACTTGAAAGTGTTAGCAGAAAACTCAGTTTTACCTGAAAGCTTACCCTTCCCTAAGCCTAAGTCTAACCTGAACTAGAAAAGCAACCCAAGCCCTAGAACTAATAGCCTTTGGATTCTAAAGGTCATAAAAATACATTAGTTTTTATTCATCCTAACTTTGATTTAACTCATCCTTCTAAAAATACTTTGTAGTTTTACTCATTATCTTGCCATTTTTGTAACCATAACCCTAACTGGAATATTGAAGCTAACCCTCACAATAACCATACCCTAATCTTAATATTATTAGCAGTTTCTTATTTCACATTCATCCTAATTCTAACTAGACTTGTTATTCGAAGATTTACTTTGAGTTGGACCCTAAACTTTCCATTTCCCTAATGCTAACACTAACTCCAGCTGGAACTAAAACCTAACTTTCACACTAATGATAGTCCAATTCTAATGTTTAAGAAAAATACTCTAGTTTTTATTCATTCTAATGAATACTCCAGTTTGCACTCTGGAAATGAGTTTGTTTGCCCTAATTCCCACAAATTTTCTGACTCTTCCTCTGAAGTTATCTTGTTCCCTAACATGAACCATTATTTTAGTTGTCCTCACATTCTCTAATCAGGAAAAATACTGTAGTTTCCAATGATCCTACCTTTTCCTGAACCCCTGTGCCCTAAAACAATATCAGATTTCCTTACCATCTAGTCCATTAATTAACTCTAACTCTCAACCTAAACCTGGCTGGAAAACTCTCATTAATCATTACAAGAATGATCACTGAGAAATAAATATAATGATAATGGTCTAGTTACTGTTTAATCTCATATTTTTGCTTCCACTTGTGAGTGAAAACTTAATATTATACTAAAAACTTTACTATTCATAACACTATTCATACTCAGAACAAAATACTGACCCTAATGATAATCCAAATTATATGTCAATACTAACACTAACACAAGTAAACTTGTTTTCACTCATCCTAACTTGATTCAAATAAGCTTTCCAAAAATATGTTTCAATTTTTTTCCAATATCTTAGTCATTTTCTAACCCTAAACTTAATCTTAACTGGAACATTAAGAATAACCATAACCCTAATTGCAAGTTGATTCTAATACTAATAGCAATACTCTAGTTCACATTCATTCTAATTCCTGCCAGGCTTATTCTAAAATTTACCTTCAATTTGACTCTCATTTTTTTCTCCTTCACTCTAAATCCAATCATGGCTAGAATCGTAACCATATCCTTGACACTAACAGTATCTCACTTCTAAAATTTATGAAAAATGCCTGTTTTGTGTCATCATTATTGAAATTTCACCTGTAATTCTTGAAATAAATTGCAGGTTTTCCTAAACCCTATGGATTTTCTCACTTTTAACTCTGAATCTATCTTGTTCCTTAACAGGAATCATTATATCCATTGATCTCAAATCCTGATATTATGAAATACATTATACTTCCAATATCCAAGCTTTTCCTGAATTCCTAGAACCTAAAATAAGTTCAGATTTACTTAACATTTAACACATTTTTTCTTTTTCTTTTTGTCCAACGTGGGGCTTGAACTCTGGGCCTGGGCATGATCCCTGAACTCTAGGTCATGATCCCTCAGTTCATTAGCTGTAGGTGTGAAACTTTACCACTTGAGCCACAGCACCACTTTTGGGTTTTCTGGTGGTTAATTGGAGATAAATGTCTCATGGACTTTCTGCCCTGGCAGGCTTTGAACTGCGATCCTCAGAAATCAGCTTCCTGACTAGCTAAGATAATAGGCACGAGAAACTAGTTTAACCAATTTATTTATCCTATTCTCAACCCCCCTTAACCAGAAACCTAATCCTAATCAAAATCTGATTTAACACCAAATAGTTACTGTAAGGAAAATTGTCTAGATTATTCAATCACACATTTTTTTGTTTCTACTTCTTATTGGAAAACTAAATTTTACACTAAAGCTTATCCTTCCCTAAACCTAAGGAGAACAAAATGTAATTCACCTTTAAGCCAAATTATGTCTAAATGTTTAAAGTTACACAGACACTGGTTTTCATTAATTCTAACCTTGATGCCATTCATTCTTCTTAAAATATGTTGCAATTTTGCACCTTTTTAAATCTTACATCTTTTTCTCATGCTAACCCCAGCTCTAATTGGAACACCTTGCCTAATCCTAAACCTACATATAACCGAATCATAATGTTAATAGCAAGCCTCTATTGCACTTTAATTCTCTTGCTCAGGATGTAGGTCTAAATTTTACTTGCATTTTGAGCCTACATTTTTAAGTGTTTTTCTATTTCCTGTCAGGTTTTCTTTTTCTTTTTTTTTTTTTTTGTCGGTCATGGGGCCTAAATTTTGGCATTGGGCACTGTCCCTCCACTCTTCAGATCAAGGCGAGTGCTCTACCACTTAAGCCAAAGCGCCACTTATGGTTTTCTAGTAGTTTATTGGAGATATGAGACTCACAGACTTTCCTGCCTGGGCTGCTTGGAACTCTGATCCTCAGACATCAGCATCCTGAGTACCTCGGATTAAAAGTGTTAGCCACTGACACCCATCTTTATTATATTTTTAAATTTTATTTTATTGTAAAGATGCTTTAAAGACAGATTAGTTATACGAGTAAGGTAATGGGTATATTTCTTGTTGAGCATTGTTACACCCTTCTTTGTTGTTCTCCTACTAGCCCCCCTCCCTTAATCCTCCCTCCTCTTGGTGTAAAGTCCCTTTACAACATAGGGTCTTCTGAGTATCATTGTTGCAATGAGTCATCCTGTATTGAACCTATTTCACTAACCTTAATTCTAATTTTGTCTGGGATCCTAAATCTAACCATAATAATAATGATAGCTAAATTCAGAAGTTAATAAAAATATTCAAGTTTTTATTCATCTTGTTAATCCACTATACAAGTTGAATTAAATTGCAGTTTACCTTAATTATTTTTCCAAATTAGATTATATGTGCATATATAAAGATGTAACTTTATGTGAAATACAGAAGATCTTTGGAAGAAGAAGTAATGAAAAGAAAATAGAAGGTGGGAGTATAATCAAATGCTTTAAACATATTATGGAATTGCCACTTCTGACATTAATAACCATTAACAAAATAACTAAAAATTAATAAAGAACACACTGTTGTCTAGTATTTTTTAAGAGAGCCATGATATGTCTTGTGAATAAAATACTTGTGTTAGATAAACTTTGTTCATGCATATTTTATATTGTTATTGGTCAATTATTAACTTAGTAAGAAAAATATATCAAATAAGATTCCATGAAAAAATCATAAAACAGTTTTTTAGTAATTGAGAAAAAGTTATAGTCATGAATTTTAGGAAACTAAATTTCTATTTTTCTATGAAGCAATAATTTAGGTTTACTAATCTAGTTATTTTAGAGAACATATTGGCATGACAAACAACTAACTGTATATCTTGTTTCTTTAATGTGTGATGTTTAAACATTGTCTTTCATTCAAATGAATACTTAGGTTTACTTTTCAATGTAAATGCAATTTTATCTCCTTTCAAAACAAGTATTTACCCTGCAATTAAATGTATTAGCATATTCAAGTATTTAAAAGTTAAAAATTCTATGTTTGATATGTAGCTCCACATATTCAGAATGACAGAATTTTTGTATTCATAAATGTCTAACCACTGGGATTTTTGCTTCATCAATATAAATTATCTCATGAGGTTGTTGCAAAGGCTCCAATAACCAGTGTGGTCAAAACATTTCCTGAATTCTGAAAATTAAATCTTATCATTTTCAGCCTTTGATTATATCATTTATTGTCTCTTCAGAGAAATTAAGCTAAACTATATACTACTTTTTAAAGATTTTGCTCACATTGTAAATAATATCAACACAGGTCACAAAGAGACTGATTATTTCAGACTCATCATATTTGGTAAAGTTAGTGTGAAGAATGTAGAGAGCAGAAGTTTCATATACTCAATAAATATTTTTGGTTAATTTAAATTAAATTAAATATCTGGATTTCTAATTAGGAGGTTAATCACATGGAAACAGGAAAATAATTTTTTAAAAATAATTACTTTGGGACCATTTTTATTCTTAAAATATGAAGCAAAAATATCTTTAAGAATATATTTTTTTATTAAAATGTTTTAACCTTTAGTAAACTGCTTTATACTTTAATATAAAGTCTGTCTCAAAATAGAAATTCTACAACTAATCTAATGTATGTTTTCATGCACAAAATTCTGTAACTTCTAGTCTTATGTGATTTTAATTATATTTTTTAGTTGTGATATGATCCCTACTTATATTAATTACAAACTTCTGTAATTATACAAATCATGCCGGTACACACTAACTTATGTAAGATAATATTCAAAAAAAATTATCTTTTTTTTCCGTCTCCAACAGGGAAGGATGATGTGCTGAAGTATATTAAATGAAAGCACACTAACAAAGAGTCTTTACGGAATGGAAATTTGCAACATGAGGATGAGAACATGAGCACTTTCTACTTGGCTGAACAGGAATTTTTGTTTCTACAGTACTTTCTTACCTTTTAATCACACAGGGAAAGCCATAACCTTTGAAATTCATATGAAGGAATTGCTTTACTAAAAGATGTGGCAACCCTGCTCAAAAGCTCAATCTTATCACTAGGTCTTTGTGCTTGCTGGCTGATCTATTTCTCTATCATATGTTTCATATTATTAAACATATTAATAATTAAGCAGTAAGTACATTACAGGAGATTCCTGAAAATCACAGCTATTACAGTTTAGTAATCAGAAGTGAGGAAAAAGATTGTATTAATCTCCAATTTCTCCCTTTGGCCTTCAATTTGCCAATTAATTTTCAGAACAATCATGTAAGATGTTAGTTTATTTTTCCCTTTTTAGTTAGAGATTAAGCAAGTGTTTTTTTTTTTTTTTTTTTTTTTGCAGTAAAAAGTGATGACAATGGTATCAGAGCTCTGGTAAGGGCACCTTCTCCTTAACAATTAATGCCCTATGGACTGTAAATATAGAAGCCACACTAAAATTCTCTACACACACACACACACACACACACACACACAAACACACAAACACACTCACAAACACACACACACACACACACACACAAACAAGCACACAGACACACCACTTCCACCCAGACACATCAGATATATGTTCCATTCCCTTGTAATGATTGTTGATTAATGTTTGCTGCATTGCTTTATCTCAGCTTCAAGATCTTTCCTGGACCTTTATCTTTCCCCGAGTCCAAGTCCCTAATTCTTAGTATACCGAGTGTCTGTGTATTCACAATAGGTTCCTGCCTGCTTCAAGCCAATTAATACCCTGAATACAGTATCCTCAAACTTCACATCCCAGTCAAACTCCATGAGTTTATACACCGTTGCAAAATACTAAAATTTTTTGGATGTAGAAACCAAGAGAACACCCACCTTGTTACTATAGTAGAAATTGACATCATGAAAGTAGAAGAATATTGATCAAGAAACGAGGTAAGAGAATGGGAGTATGTCTAAAATGTAGAATACTGGATATGTGTTACAGATACAAAATCATCATCTATAGGCGTATTTATTGAAAACGTAATCATATATTGAAAGCACTATTTACAAATACAGTTTTCCAGTTACTTTGCTTACCTATCACTTCTGATCACAAATCCGCTCATGAATTTTTATAGTATCTTTGAATAAAGATTTGCATGTATGTATCATCTTAAAATAAGACAGTATGCTTTTACATCTTTCTTTCTATATGACAAGCCCTTATTTTTTGTTTCCCTGTTTGCTGAATAACTGTTTTCCTGGAAACAAGATATTCACATCAAATCTGGGTGTAATTTTTATTTCTTAAATTTGAAATATAAACTTTGTTGTGACTTGTCATTTTCTAAAGATGAGTGATATTCATGAACACTAATATGTTGGTGCCTTTAAGTAAACTGAGACTTGATGTGGTATGATAGTTCTTGTGTCTAATTGACATAACCATTAGATGATTCATGTATAAACATGTGCATTGCACTTTTTTATTTTTATATATAACATAGTCCCCAAGGATATACATTAAAGTGATAAGGGGGGGTTGTCTGCATGTTCCATACTTTATATTTATTTCAGTAAATGTACTAGAAATAAATGATGTTTACTGGAACAATATAAAAGAACATATTTTCTTTAGAACATATTTCTAAAGATAATAGATTTATTGTTTAAAGAATAGAAAAGAGTAAAATAGGTTTCTTGCTTGAGACTGCATAAATTACATATGAATGTAGCTCAAGATGAGACTCAGTGATAAATTCATATTAATATTACTGAGATTTATATCACAATATAAGCAATATAGGTATTTTAAAGAACGGGACATTCCAAGCCCTAGATACCTAATAGATGAAGAATGGTATTGAAAATAGCAGAGGAAATCAATTCAACATGCAGATGTTATGATTTTATAATACTAATACGAAAAAAAATGGAGCATTTGCCTTTCTGAAGGAGAATGTTTAGCCAGTAATTTCAATGAAAGGCATCAGTTGTAATCAGTCTAAAGTCTTTTCCTCCAAGATATCCAACAGTACTATACTCATCCTCTGAAGAGTAAATAAGAGTTAAGTAGCTTTGCTTAATATTAATTTAATTGTGGCAAATAGGTTAAAATGCCTGCACTCTTTCTTTCAATGTAATAACTTACATTTGTTTTACTAGACTCAAGACCCCCCGAAGACCACTCAACCAATACAAGTAACAAAGGCATCTTTTATTTGCAAGCTCCAGGCTGGTGCTCTGTGCAATTGGTAACCCATGACACTAAGAGACCCCAAGCATAGAATCAGCACAGTTTTTATAGTATTGAACAAACAACTTTATGGAAGTTTTAAATGAGAAATTACGTGATTGATTAACAGTTAAATAAACTAAGCTATACATATGTGATTGGCTAATATTATTGAGGTGTTATTGACAAGAAGTGTCTGGCCACTGGGTCACCGTGTCCTGCATGGCCAACCAATGTTTGGTCAATGCATTTGGAGAAAATTCCTGTGGCTTTCCCGAGGATTGTTTATGTGTCAGTTGTCCAGGAAGTGTTTTTCTTTTGTGTCATTTCTGGGTCCAACCCATGGTTATTTTCATAATTCATACCTCACAAGATGGTTGCTAGCCTGAAATGTAGTTACTTAGGCCTTCATTGTGCCTCTTTAAGCTTTTAGCTCTTCACATTTCATATTATTACTGTCTCTTCATACAAGCCAGAAATCACTATGTAAAAGTAACACAAACTGAAAAACAAAAATAACTTGATACAACCATCACAAATCCTAAATTATGTGAAAAAAATCCACAATATAATAAATGAACCAGAGGAAGGGGAAAAACAGTGGCAGAATAACAACAGGAATGTACCCTAGATTTCCCTAACGAAACAGAGATTTAGAGTCCTAGAAGGTACTCCATTTCTAGGGTGTCACACCAAGTTAGGCATAATTATATATTGATACACAATTCAAAAGAATATTTTATACTGTCTTCACAAAAAAACAGAAATCTATGAAAAGTTACCCAGGCAGGAAGGTGACTGCTGTGACTGTGTTGGCCAACATATTCAAAAACACAATTGCAGTGTGGAAATGAAAGGGCCACTTGGGAAAAAAAATCATGAACAGAGAGACAGTCACATATAAACACAGGCACAATTCACCTTACCACTGGATAGTCGGAATTGTCGTTGGAACCACAAGTATTAATTTCACAACATCTCTCACAACTGATCTCTTCTCCTACACTTAATGATCTAGACAAAAACCTAATTCCTGAAAAACAAATCACAACAGAAGACCAAAGAAACACCTGACAAATCATCCAAGAACATAGATAGTCACCTATTAAAATCATACATTCCCCCAAATGAAAGCCAAGAAACACTTCAAATGGACAGAACAAATCAGAAAATTATGAGAAAAGTCATGCCAAGGTAATATAATTCACACAGTAAATGAACGGGCATTAGAACAATCAATTATCTAGAAGATATTTTTCAAAATACATTACAAATACTGCTGAAAAATGTGATTAATGAAAAGATACAAAACCTCTGCAAGGAAATTTGAGAAAAAGATGAGACCAAGCAAAGATCAGCAAAATATTTCATGGAGACTCCAAACACAAAGAAAAATAAATTCTGAGAAGGCAAGAGAGTCCAAGGGAAAAATGGATGCCAAGTTAAAAGATATGAGAGAACATACAGCTAAAACACATACCTCCCAAGCCACCATCCAATAAAAAGTTGTAAAGAAAATCCATACAAACCTAAAATAAAGCTTTAATAAAGAGATAGAAGCCCTAAAAAAATAACCAATTGTAAGACAGGGAAATCAAACAGAGAGGCTAATTAAGATAAGAGAAGCCCTTTAGAACACCAAACAGTATAAGAACAGAACAAACCACCATCACATCATAATCCATTAGAGGATCATTAGACATCAATGAAGGGATTCTTAAATATGTCAGGAGAAAAGACAGATTATATAAAGGATATACAGTCAGAATAAATACAAATTTCTTAGCTGATATGGTAAAAAGGGGAGCCTCACATGATATATGACAAACATTAAAGGCAATCAACTACCAACCGTAAATATGGTCCCAAGCCAAACTCTCCTTTACATTAAAAGGATATATAAAAATATTTCATGCCAAAGAAATCTTGAAACAATGTATCTCCACCAAATCAACAGGATAGAAGTTAATCAAATATATCCTACATAGAGAAGCTCATGAAGAACAGGAACTGGTTATATAAAATGCTCCCTACCAGTGAACAAGGTAAATATATTTAGAGTAGATGAGACACAGAGCCTAACAGCAGGTGAATAACATAGCAGGACTTATGAGATATTTCACAGACTTAACTCTCAATATCAATGGATTTAACTTTCCAATTAGAAAACAGACTAAATAGTATAATAAAACAAGACACATGCATGTAATATATACAAGAGACACATTTTATTGAAAAAAAAAACACATACTCAAACTGAAAGGCTGGAAGGAAAATTTTCAAGCACATGAACACCATAAACAGGCCACAGTAGAATTACTAACATAAGATAAAATAGAATTCAAAATAAAATTACTAGGAAGAGACATTATATATTGATAAAAGCACATCTCCATTAGGTATATATATCAAGTCTAAGTATCAATGGCTGGAGCACCCCACTTCATCAACCAAATATTACTTAACCAAAAAAACATTTCTCAACACATCATTGAAATGCATGGATAGGTCATGCAGGAAAAACTCAACCAAGAAACTGAAGACCTAAATAACTACATTGAATGTCTAGCCCTAACAGACATCTACAGAATATACATTCAGCATCAGTATACACATTCTTCACAGCAGCTCATGAAAGAGTCTCCAAAATAGAACATATCCTATATCACATAGAAATTTTATCCAAATTGAAAGAAAAATTATTTGAATTCCCATATCTTGTCAGACCACAACAGAATAAACTTAGAATTAAAAAAGCTAAAGCAAAAAAAAGTTCCCAAACCCATGAAGATTGAACAACACATTGCTGAATGACCAGACACTGAATACATTAGAATGAAAATCTGAAAGTTTCTGAAATTTAACAAATTGAACACACAAAATAACAACTCCTCTGGGAAACAGTAAATGCAGTACTTAGAGGAAAATTTATAGCTCTAAGTGCCTACATCAAGCAATTGGGGAAATCTGAAGTTTTGTTTTAATTATATACCTGAAAATTCTTGAAAACAAGAAAGAGGCCAAACCCAAAGCAGAAGACAGAAACAAATAAAAAAAATTAAATCAGAAATAACTAAATAAAGACAAACTAAAAAATAAAAAGATCAACAAAACAGAATTGGTTGTTTCAATAAATTAACAGACTTGGCAGACCCTTACCAAATCTAAGAAGAGAACTTACATAGATAGAAAGATAAATAGAAAGCACACTGGTTGGGAGAAGTTCGTTACTTGCTCTGCAAAAGGCAATGGCATTACATATCAAATATATTTAGAGCCCTAGCAGTTAACTCCCCCAAAAAACAAATCTTCAAAGAAACAACCCTCTTAATAAGTGGGCTAAAGATTTAAAGAGAGACTTCTCAGAAGAATAAATATGAATGGCCAATTGAAACATGAAGGAATATGCAACATTTCTGGCCATAGAAATACAAATAAAAGCAACATTGAGATTCCACCTCCCTCCAGTTTGATGACCATTATGAAGAAAACTAATAATAACAGAGGCTGGTCTGGTGGGAATGTAGCCAAACAGGAATGTTACTACACAATTGGTTGAAAAGTAAACTTGTTCAAATACTCCATAAAGAAGTATACAGGTTCCTCAGAAGATCTCCCCTATAACCCAGCAATCCCACTCCTGGACAATTACCCAAATGACCAAAGACAAGGCCACACTAAAGTTACCATCACAACTATGTCAATTGTAGCAGTATTTACCATACCAAAGATATGGAACCAACACAGATGCCCCTCAGTAGATGAATCGATCGAGAAAATGTCATATATATTCACAACAAAATTCTATGCTTCAGTCAGAAAGAATGACATTGCCCCATTTGTAAGGAAATGGAAAGACTTGGAAAACATAATACATCAAACAAACCACACCCAAAGAATCATAGGCTACATGTTTTCACTCATTTAAAAGAACTAGAATATGTCTAGGATATTCTTATAAAAGATCACAACAGCTCAATAGTTATATGCATGTCATCATAGAAAATGATCCTTATTGAAATGAGCTCCAAGACATGGATATAATATGATTGTATAGTGAGCTGCTTTTAGATATTTCTATTTACTTTTCCCCCTTTGGATTATTCCCTGTAGTCACTGTTTTTGATTTCTGTACCCTTTGTCTTATATATAAGTTTATATGATTTGGGGAAGGGAAGGGAAATCACAGAAATGGTCGGACAAAGATTAACCAAAGCAACAGTGATATACACTAAGCACTATGTTAGAAATGAACTTTACAACTTTGGGGAAATGGGATATCAGTGTTGGGGGAAGCAGGAAAAAATGAGGAAGTGATAACACTGTAAAAAAAAGTACTTTTACTTATGTAACTGTAACCCACCCCTTGGAATATCACCTTCATAATAAAAATAAACAAAAAAAATAAGAGAGCTGACAGGAAGCTCAGCCTGACTTTTCTGCCATGCTCCCTAGGACAATGGGTGCTATTCAGTCCACTTCTTGTGGTGGGAAGTCCACTTTTTGTCAGTCGTTGAGCTTGAACTCTGGGCCTGGGCACTGTCCCCGATCTCCTCAGCTCAAGGCTAGCACTCTACATTTTGAGTCACAGCACCACTTCTGGTTTTCTGGTGATTCTTTGGAGATAAGTGTCTCACAGATGTTCCTGCCCAGGTTACCTATAAACCATAGTCCTCATATCTCAGCTTCCTGTGTATTTAGGATTATAGGCCTGAGCCACCAGCACCTGGCTTAAGTGTAATTATGACTCTCTCTCTCTCTCTCTCTCTCTCTCTCTCTCTCTCTCTCTCTCTCTCTCTCTCTCTCTCTCTGTCTGTCTCTGTCTCTGTCTCTCTCTCTGTCTCTCTCTCTCTCTCTCTCTCTCTGAAGAACTTATTTAATGGATGCTAGAGGAGGTGGCCCAGCATCCCCATGTGGCTGGAACCAATGTGGCCCTCTCATTCTGGAGGTGGGCTGTGAGTTAGGAGTTGTCTCGCTCAGTCTGTTGTTCCAGCTCCATGAGGTAAGCCCCTCTGTGCTCTGGCTAGACCGTGACGGTTATTCCTTGTCCATCTAGCCTTACTGGACTCAGTATTGTGTTCAATGTCCTTTTCTAGCAAAAATTTCTGGCTAAAATTATGATACATAGTTACGGAATGAAAAAGTAATGTCATCTTAAGAAAGCCATTTTGGGCTCTGGGAATGTGGCTTCACAGTATGGTGATTGATTAGCATGCATGAAAACTTCGGTTCAATTCTTCAGTACCACATAAACAGAAAAAGAACCACTGGAAATAGCGCTGTGTCTCAAGTGGTAGAGGGTTAGCCTAGAACAACAACAACAAAAATAGCTGAGGAATAATTCCCTATCCCTGAGTTGAAGCCCCAGGACTGGCAAAACAACAAGAACAACAACAAATATTTAGTTAGTAAATGGAAAATAAACAACTCATACTTAGAATATATAATTGCTCCTTCCATACTGATACCTGACAATAGTCCCTAATTCATGTACTTTACCTATATTAGTATACAATATTGAAAAAACCCAAAAACTTTTGTTCATTAAGTCATGGCAATTAATGCCAGGAATGTGCTTAGATATCAGGTGAAGATTAATTCTGGAAATTCAAAGATTCCAGGTTTTTGAGTGGTCACTACTAATCACAATCAGAAGGATAGTATAAGTGAGATTTGGAAATCTTTTTGATAAGATATGGCACCAAAAAGGCAGAGGCTAATTATACTTTTTACAGAAGACAAGGAATAACTCTAGATAGAAGGAATAAATGGTAATAACTAAGTTATACCACAAAATGTTCTAGGGAACCATTTTTGGTTATTAAAGAACTAGTCATCAACTAGGCTTATTCCTCCTTGCCTTTAGCATTCTAGTAATTAGGCTAAATCTTTATCTCTGTGTGATAAATTGTATATCCTTCTATGCTGTACTTTCATACCTGAACTCCTTTGCTTTCTAAAAATCTCAGTCTTTTTTATTTCTCTATGAACAATTTCTGATACTAAGTCGACAAATGCAGACAGAAGAAGATGCTAAT
Organism: Dipodomys merriami; assembly: GCF_024711535.1. Taxonomy (NCBI): domain Eukaryota; kingdom Metazoa; phylum Chordata; class Mammalia; order Rodentia; family Heteromyidae; genus Dipodomys; species Dipodomys merriami. The sequence goes on along the minus strand of NW_027206314.1, from coordinate 474,156 downwards.
ATAAGAGTCCCATAACACATGAATCATTAATGTAACAACATGGAAAAGGGGGATAAATTTATTGTTACCTCGATTTTCCTAAAAAGTTACAATGTCATCATTTGATATAAATTTCCATTCTTTGTCTACATAGTGGCAATAAGTGCACATAAATGCAAATATAAGATGGATGTTGGTGGCTCACACCTGTAATCCTAGCTACTCAGAAAGATGAGACCACAGAATTGTGGTTCAAAACCAGCTTGGTCAGGAAAGTCCATGAGACTCTTATCTTTAATTAACCACATGAAACCCAGAAGTGGTACTGTACCAAAAGTGGCAGAGTTCTCAACTTGAGCTGAAGAATTGAGGGACAGGGTCCAGTATCAGAGTTAAAGACCCATGACCAACAAAAAGTGCAAATATGACTTTAAGTTTCCCCAAAAGGAACGACAAAGTCAATAGTAATCTTCTCAAGTAGAAAAAAAATATTCCAAAATGATTCAGTGCACCTACTTTTGTTGAGTTATTTAAGGTATGGTTTCTTTGCTGGACATATTCTCTTCTTTTAACATTGTCAAATATTAGATTTATATAAACTTCATCTAATATTTCGTGGTTCAAAAGAGAAATCCATGGGGAAACAAAGGAGGAGGCTACAAGGCTTGATAAGAAATATACTCATTATCTTGCCCATCTAATTGTAACCCCTCTGTACAGTATTTTCACAATAAAAAATAAATAAAAATTAAAAAAGAGAAGTCCATACAGTTGAAGTCACTTGGATTTATTGCTATCTCAGTTCAAAGCCAACCTAGGCAGGAGAGTCTGTCTAACTCTTATCTGTATTTAAACACTAAAAAAGCCAGATGTGGAGTTTAGGCTCAAGCAATAGAGTACTAGCTTTGGGGGCAGGTGGGCAGGAAAGACAACTGTACAGGGACCAGGTTCACCCTCTGGGTTCAAGCCCCAAAACCAGCACAAACTAAATAAACAAACAAGCAAATGAAAAAACCCACCTGTTTCTTTGTGACCATCCTTAAAGCATTGGTTTGAGAAGAGGCTCCTTTTGCTGATCATACTCACTGGATCCTGCTTTTTGGAATCCCTATTGCTATGGAGAACTCAGGACCAGACTGAAGAATTGGGTAACTGACTCTTGCAACAGGAGAATCATCTCAGGAGTGAAATATCCGTGCATAAGTCTCTTTAAAACCCCCATATCTTTGTTTCTTTGCAGGAGAACACTTTTAAAACAAAGTTATTTCCTTTTATTCTATGCCGGCCTTCAAATGGCATATTGTTAACTTTTGTTATACTCTCAACTAGAAGTTTACAGACATGTTTTATATAAGTAAAGGAAAACTTGAAAAAGTCAGGGACAGAGTTTCCTTCAGGCCTTGGATTATTTTCTTGTAACGTAAAAAGGACAGCACAAATTACCTTGAACTTTGTTATTTTTCTATGTTCAATTCCTCTCTTGCAATAACAGTTCCTTCCACTTACTTCCAGTAACAATCCATGGTGCTGCTCCAGGTAAAATGAATGTTTTCTGGCTTCACTGAAATAGCACAAGTATGTCTTTGGACATGAGGTAATATGTGTTTCAGAGATAACTTCATAGCGAGAAAATATGGAATTTGCATGGCTTATAAAACCTCATTCATGTACATATGGCCATATAAGATGATGTTAAGTGAAATGGAACCCAAGATAGGGACACAACTTGCTTTTTCTTTCTTGCTATTTTTTTAATATATCTAACATGTAGTATGCGATTTTTTTGTTTCTCTTCTATTTTCTTCTTCCATGGTGTATAAGCCCTGTTTTCACTATATTTCTTGTCAGTGACCTGCATCTTGCATATACATTTTTCTAATGTGGGGAGGGGAAGGGAAATAACAAAATGCTTAAACAATTATACAGTATGACCTATTGTAACAATGATTTGTATAAGGCACTATGTAGAAAATTAGCTTTACAACTTGAGGAGGGGAGAAGGGAGTTTGGTTGGTGGGGAGGAAAAGGATTGAAGGAGAAATACAAAAGAGAAGGTAACAACGCTTGATAGATAATGTACTCATTAACGTTCTTATGTAACACTAACCCCTCTTTAAACCATTTTTACAATTAAAAAAAACATGAAAAAACATCCTGTACTACTTTAAGTTCAAAATTTCCTAAGTGCTCTGTAATTAAGACCAATTTTATGTGGGAAGAATATTCTCAGAAACATTTTTTGTGGGTGTGTGTGTTGTGCATTATTTCCCAAGTGTACATAAGTTAGAAGTAGGAAAAACAATAAAAATAATAAGAGAAAAAGAAGTTTTGTGCTTAAGTATAATGGTTCAATACACTATAGAAGACTCTTCAATAAGACAACTTTGAAACAATAAATCCAAGGCCAATATGTAGATCTATGCGGGTGATACAGGGAAAGCTTTTCTACTAAGTGGAACATGAAGGATGAGGCCTCTCTTCTTGTCTACTAGATCTAAATCATGGTAGCTAATCATGGAAATTTGTAAAAAAGTAGAACAGAAGAGTAATTCTGGTTCCAAAACAAGTCAGATATAAGAGCATAGACAACTGGAAAAAAAAAGGCCATGTTGAGAGAGCAGGAAATATAGCAGCAATGAACTGGTGGATAAGATCACATTTCTTTTTCTTTTTTGTTTTTTTTTTTATTGCTGTGGGTCTTGAACTCTGGGCCTAGGCAATGTCCTTCCTCTCTTCAGCTCAAGGCTAGAGCTCTACAATTTGAGCCACAGTTCCAATTCGTTTTCTGGTGGTAAATTGGAGATAAGTGCCTCAGAAAACTTTCTTCCTGGTGCTTGATCTGAACTGCAATCCTCAGATCTCAACCTCCTGAGTAACTAGGATTATAGGTTTGAGCCATCAGTACCAGGCTTAAGATCACATTTCTAGCAGTGTACACTCAGGATATGTAATGTGTATGTTCATCTATCTTTGTATGATTTCTTGAGTTAAAATCTAGGCTACAGGTTAGACTTTACATCCACAAAAATGTTTGTAGCTTAAAACCATACTCCTGGAAAAAATAAAAACTAAGAATATAAAAGGGTCTGAAAAGTTCAGTTTGCATCCAGCCTCGGCAGAACAGTCTTTGCAACAATACCTATAATTAACCAGCCAAAAGCTGCATTGGACGAATGGCTCAAGTGATGGGATATTAGTTATGAGCAAGAGTGCTGAATAATAGCCTGAGGTTTTTGCATACATACATACAAACATTTACATACACACAGAAGCACTTATATGTGCAAACACAAATATGAAACAACTCTCACAATGTGTAGAAAAGTTAGAAAATAATAGAAAATATGTCTTGAGTAAGACTAGAATCAAGTGATAATTTTTAATATTAGAAAGTCCTCAAGTGAACTTTCCCCCCAAAAGTTTGAGACTATTACATAGGTACTGACCAGAGATAGTAAAAGAGCCAAGTAATAATTATTAAAGGGATTGGATCCATGGAAGAATAAATCAGATATCCCTGCAGGTGCATCAGAAAATGTTCATATCCTGTGTCAAATGTTAGAACGTCTTTGAAAATTGCACAGAAATAGTTTGAGCAGTCAGTCATGGATAAGAACATCGGAGAAGTTCAGAATTACTAGTATGTTTGTCGATTAAATAAAACAAGAAACTATGGCAGGGCAATGTGATACAAGTCTGGAATTCTAGCACTCAGACTAATACAGGTGATTAGAGAGTGGATTAAGTAGTGATACCTTCCCTGGATTAGGTAGTATAATTTTGCCTCCATAAAACAAACCAAAGAACAAGAAAGGAATACATAGTTGGATTTTGGGCTAATTTTGTCATTATGTTTTGAGAAATCAAGTTTCTTATTGAAATGCAACTCATATATCATACTCAGTCATGTTTTAAATGCTGTCTTCATTACAGAATACTTCTAGATACAAAATATGTCAGGATTCCGAACCAAAAATTTGAAAAATTTAGCATCATTCTGTTGGATTCCAAAGAAATAATGAAGGATTACAAAAGTTTAAGCCTGGAGAAACAGCAAAGTTATCTAATTAGGACTTTGTAGACCTTACTAAATTAGAATTTAGATTTGAAATAAATATCTTTTGCTTGTAATTTCATATTCTATAGGATACTACAAAATACTTTTAGGTAGAAGTTTTAATTTACAAATTCACAAATGATTCTGACATATTATTTGTCTAGAATATTCTTTCAAGAGAGTTGTAATTAGGACTTAGTTAATAGTTAATTCCAGCAGTTCATGTATAACATGATAATGTGAATAATCTAGAAAGAGTTGAGAATAAATAGAAGCTATTAATTTATAAATTTAGAAAAAGAGCAATGTTTTGAGAGTTTGGTGTAACATGATATGAAGAGAGTTATTGTTTGAAATCTTTTTTCTTCTACCTGTACATAACATAGGAAGAAATTTCCTTATTTATATACCTATGTATACAATGAGAAAACTGCTAGGTTTGGGGTATGTTTTCATTTTGTTTTTGTTGTTTTGTTTGTCCTAGGGCTTGACGTCTGGGCCTGGGCACTGTCCCTGAGCCTGTTTTTTGCTCATGGATACTGCTCTACCAGTTGAACCTCAGTGCTACTTGTGTCTGGCTCTTCCTGAGCAGTTTATTGGAGATAAGAATCTAAGGAACCTTCCTGACTGGGTGGGCTTTGAACCATAATATACAGATCTTTGTGTCATGAATATCCATGGTAGACGAAAAGATATGTATAAATAATATTTTCAAGTTTTCTGTTCTAAAAGATACCACTTGAGAGAAAACGATGCAGCAAAGTTTAGTGTAGTGTTTTTTCAACAATAGAAAGGGCATAATATTAGCAGAAGTGTAGAATTTTTTCACAATAGAGATAAGCTAGTCATGCTGTGAATTTAGGGAAATTTAAGGTGCGGCTTACAAAGTGTAAACTGTTGGGCTACAATGACTTTACTGCATAAAATGTTGGAATTGATTGTCATTGAAATAATAGCTTATTATGATGAAAAAATGTTTACTCTAGAGGAATTAATTATTATAGATACTTCATAGTTTTATCTTCTACCAGAATGAGGCTAGTTTCTCTGTTGACCTTTAAATATGTAATGCCACATTGGAAACTGTATCTATTGAAGAATTAAATAAAATGCATACAGGCACTGTTTTAAATGCCTCTGGTATGGCATGCTAAGAATTTGAAAATGAGTAGTTAGTAGAACACATATATTCTGTCCTCTTAACAAATATTTAGTTTTAAAAATTAGGAGTTTCCAGAGAATTGGACTGTTTCCTATTTAGTATGAGACAATACTAAAATAATGTTTTTTTTTAAATAATGGCAGTATATTCTGAAAATTTTGTATAGTTTGATAGGATTCAAGTTGATGACCCTCTGAAAAAGAAAGGGGCAATTAATTCAAATGAGAAGCCAATTATTGTTCATTTTTAAAAAATTAAATACATATAGAATATCATATACTATAGAAATACAGTGAAATTATATTTTATGTAGCTTATTTTTAAATTTAATTTTATTGTCAAGGTGATATATGGAAGGGGTTGCATTAATTGTAAGGTAGTGACTATCTAAAAAGTCTAACTTTTTATGCCCTCCCTCATTTTTCTCACACTTTTACTTTACCCCAATACCCCTCACAAGTTGTCATGTGAATATCCTACATGTTGTCCTTTTTCTCGCCATTTTGTTGTTCCTCTTCCCTTGCTAAATTAAGATACATGTGTATATAATACACAGGATATTGAAATCAAATACAGCAGGAAATAAACCATAGGGAAAAACACAAAAGAAAAAAGAAATCACATAGTACAGTAAAAACAACAACCACAAAGGAAAACCTCTGTTTCCATGTCTAGGAGTTCATTTTGTTTAGCATCCTCTTATATGTATATTTATACATAGCTATTGAGCCATCCTGCTCATCCGCTAGGACTATCTTAGACATTACCTAATTATTACACATGATGAAAAGCATGGAATCTGTTTCTTTGTGTCTTGCTTATTTTTCTTAGTAGGATTTTTCCAAGTCTTTCCATTTTCTTATGAATTGGAAGCTTCCAATTCCACCGTGTGTGTGTTTAATGGATTTGTTCATCTTCTGAGTGGCATGTTGGTTTAAATCATGATTGCATGTAAGTATCATTAGGGTCATTCAAAAGTGACAGATGCCGCCTCCCCAGATATACTAAAATCATGATTTCTAAGTAAGATAGTTTTTTATGGTGGTACAAGTGTTGAGATACCTGGATAACTCTAATGTATTTCTTGCAGAGTTAGGCAGGAAGACATCATATAGGATAAAAATGGTAGTGACAAAATATTCCCTTGAAAAAGATATAGGAGGCTTCCAGAAATATGAAGAAATTCAGATAATTTTGAAGAATTTAGAAATGCAGGCTCAAGTAAGTCTCTTTAAATAAAAATTATGTAAGTGGAAGGGCAAAAGAAGAGGAAGAGAAGAAATAACTGACAGCAGATCATTGTTCTAAGTTAGAGTATAAAAAGACATAATCTATAGCTTCCCAGTTAAAAAGAGACCAACATAACGCGTCCCACTTAATTTAGGTACATGCAAAATATTTACTTGGCTTTTTCCTACTTTTTCCTACTTTTTCCTACATTTTCCAAAAAAATGAAGACTTATAAGAAAAGTTATGTGATTGCCATTACTTCAACCAGAACACTAACTGTGATGAGCCCTCTTTTTTGTACTTTGCACTTGGAAAATAGTCCCTAAGTTGATGATGTTGTGATGTGATTAGAGTCAGAGTTAGGGGCTTCTACTGGTAGTTATCCCAAAGTAGTTTAAAGCAGTTTTCCGCCCAAGATATCCAACTGCATTGTCTGAAGCTGTACTTTGAACACACCCTCAAAAGTGAGTACATAATTTGAAATTATACTTCAGCATTTCCTTGACACATTCTACTTTGTGCCTTTGTCTTTTTTGCACATACCTTTTGAGTTCATAGTTGCTCTATTTCAATTTCATCTTTATAAACTAATAAGAACATTGTTTAACTATCACTTGTTGTTTGCACACACCCAGTGTCTGTATCAAGGTACTTTGTCTATTTTAAACAATAGGGTAGTACTCACTCTCTGAGGAGAAAAGATCCACAGTATAACACTATGCCCATCTTAGAGGGAGTAGAATTTAAAGCATTTTGAGACAAACAGTGATATTAGTAGTGAAAGCCTCGGAAGATGGCGGAGGAGAAGCTGGCGGCTAAACAAGCTCTTGCATAGAAAGCAGTTTTAGAGTTCAAGTGAACAGTCCTAAGCCAGAGAATCACACCATATGTGCCATCACAGGACAGAGAGTTAGGCCAGAGAAGGAAAATCCAGGCAAGGAGAGAAATCTGAGCTCTTGCCACTGCTGCGGTGGCAGAACCCACCATACTTGAATCACAGAGAGTGCGAGACCAAGGAACCAGCACTGCGGGCAAGCGGATTCTACTCAAAACCAGCAAGAACCAACAAGGAGCGGACATCTTCATCCTGCAGTTCTCATACCAGAAACAACCCAGGAACCAAGACTCGGCATGAGTAGAAGCCTGACATCCTGACTCCTTCTCAGGGAGCAGAGGAGTTAAGGCCACCCCTCCCCACCCAGTACCGGAGATCTCCATCTTGGATACCGACAAAGCTCAACGGAGCTGCTAGCTCCAACTCAGGCCTTTGAATAAAATTAGTGTCATTTAGCAGGTCACAAGAACTTAAGCCGACCTGCCAGACTCAGCTACACCCAGGGAAAAGACACCCAGCTCGGGCACCAGCCCCAGGAGTGGCTTTCTTCAACAGGTAATCAGAGCCATAGGCTGCCCCTCCCTTTAGCAGCCTCGACAATCAATTGAAATTCAGTAAACAGAAACCCTGAGAATGGCTCCAGGCTGGGCTCTGTGAGTTTCTCACAAACTAGCCCCCAGGAAAAGCTACTGTTTGCTGAAAGGCCTCAATACTACCCAGAATCTAGCCTGAACACAGCATCTCCAAATTTGAGGAAAAAGCCATCTCCCTCTTTTGTGATATTCAAAGCAGATCCTACTCCCATTGAACTAGCCTAGGAGGAGGAACGCAAAATTCTGGGTAAAGCAGAGGATTTTTCTCCCTGTTCAAACAAACTGACTTAAGAAATCAACCAAGCCACAGGACCACAAGCAGAACAGAGACTCCAACAAAAGGCTGGTTACAGACAAAAGGGAGATACAGATTTTTCCCACCCCTCCCAAAAAAAAAGAAAGAATTATTTTGTCTTTTTTTTTTGCTACTTTTCATAATTTTTTTTCTTTTCTAAAACTTTTTTTAAAATTTTTAACATTTTTGGAAAAAATTGTTTCTAGTAACTTTTTTTTCCTCTTATAATTTTTATTTTAGGGATCCATGTGTGTGTGCGTTTTTCTTTCTTTTTTTTTTTAAATTTCTTTTTGATTTTTGTGTAGCTCTACTGAACTTCTGATCTTTTTATCTTCCTTTCTTATGCTTTTCACCTTTTCTTCTCTTTCGTTCTTCTTTATGTGATTTAATTGTCCTGCACATCCTCAGATAAACCGGAAGTTGACTATATACTCTACCCCAATTGTGTGCACACTTACTCCACAAATTTATTACTCAATTCAAAATCTTTAAGACTTAACTTCCTTAATAGCAGTACTACCTCTTTATACCTATATAATATTTTAAGTATTTTTATTTTTAACCTTTTCACATCTCCTTTATATCCCTCCCATAGTCTCATTATATTCATGTTCTCTGAATAGTTTGTTTTTGTTCTGCATAATATTATTAATTATTATTTTCTATTTTTTCTGGTCTCGTTTCTTTTCCCTTTCTCTTCTTTTTTTCTCTCTCTCTACTTCCATCCTATCCAACCTATTTCCTGCTTTGAGATTAGGACTTAGTTAAGATAACTCTCCCTGTGCCTTCCCAGATCACTTTTTTCATATTTTTTTACCCACATCTCTCCCTAACGCTAATAATTTCTGGTTTTCCAAATTCATCTTTGGGTTCTTAGCCCATTAATATATAGTTGTTTGATGTTGAATAGATTTATCTGTTGAACTAGATTGTATCTGCAGACTATTGACTGTGCAAATTCAGACTTTGGTTGATGCTTGCCTTAAAATAGCATTCTAGCACAAAACTGGTGTTATTTTCATCCCAAATGGGCTGAGTAAGCCGGAAAAACACAAGCAAAATGGCAAGTCCGGGTATCTCAATTCCCACTCATGATAATCAGGAGACAAAACAGATAATGAATAATCCAGAGGAGAGTTCCAAAATAGCTCCACAAACACTGCTGGCAAACTTGATAAATGAAAAGATTGAAAACACACAAAGGACTCTGTGTGAGAGTGATAGGGAGAGAGAGGAGGCAAAGAAAAGGTCAATGCAGGAAACGATTGAAAACCTACAAGGGACTCTGTATGAGCATGATAGGGAGAGAGAGGAGGCAATATAAAGGTTTATTCAGGAATATCATGAGCGTGAGGAAGCTACTCAAAAACTGATAAATGAATTGCGTGAGCAGCTTGAGAATATGCAAAGAGAAAGGCAGGAATGGCGTGAACAGGTTGAGAACACTCAAAGAGAACTACAGGAATGGCAAGAAAAGGAGTGGGAGGAAGTTAAGCAAAGAATAATATAGGAATTGAGACAGCAGGATGAGAATACACAAAGATCACTAAAGGCATTCATGGGATCCATTAACAAAGAGCTGAAGGAATTCAGGGAGACAACAAAGGAAATGCTGAATGGAAACCAACAGAAGGAACGGGAGTCCAAGGAAACAATAACCAATCAATTAAATGATTTCAGAATAAACCCTGAACACCAAATTAAGGAAGTAAAAAATTCATACCAGATCTAAAACAAAGCTTCAACAAAGAATTTGACCAATCAAAGGTGACCAATTACAAGGAAAAGAAATAAAAACAAAGTAGAAAGCCTTGACAGCAGGTTAGGCTGTGTAGAAGATAGAATTTCGGGGATTGAAGTCAGCCTAGATAATATAGAGAAAGAACATACAAAAATCCAAGACAAGTACAAGAAATATGACAGAACTATCCAAAACTTGAAATACACCATCAAAAGGCCTAATCTAAGGACAATGGGTATAGAGGAGCATATAGAAATAGAAGTTAATGGTCTAGGAAATTTGTTTAACAGGATCCTAGCAGAGAACTTTCCAAACATACAAAAAGACAGGCCTATTCAAATACATGAGGCTTTTAGAACTCCAAATAGACCAGACCAGAATAGGACATCCCATCTTCACATTATAATCCACACAGGATCAACTCAGACCAAGGAAAAGATCCTTAAATCTGTCAAGGAGAAAAGATTAACCACCTATAAAGGGAAACCAATTAGAATCACCTCAAATTTCTTAGCAGAGAAAATCAAATCCAGAAGAGCCTGGAATGATGTATGCCATGCCTTAAAAACAAACAACTATCAACCAAGAATACTGTACCCAGCTAAACTGTCCTTCATAACTGAAGGCCAAATAAAAATCTTCCATAGCAAAGAAAAATTGAAACAACACATGACCACCGAACCAGTCCTACAAAAGATTCTTAAAGATGTCCTACACATAGAAAACCAACAAGACCACAATAAAGACCAAGAAACTGCACCCAAATTGAGAATCCAACAACCATATGAAGAACCCAGATTTCGCAGCCCCCAAGAAGGTGGATAACATGACAGGAGCTCCGGTATAACTCTCAGTCCCATGTCTTAACATTAAGGATTTAACTCTCCAATTAAGCGACATAGACTATCTAGTTGGATTAAAAAACAAGATCCTTCTGTCTGCTGCCTTCAGGAGTCACATCTTGCCCATAAAAACAAACACATTTTCAATGTAAAAGGCTGGAGCAAAATCTATCAAGCAAACGGCCCTCATAAACAGGCGGGAGTGCCAATCCTAATATCAGCTAAAATAGACTTCAAATTAAAATTTTTGAAAAGAGATAAAAATGGTCGCTACAAACTAATTAAGGGATCTCTCCTTCAGGAGGATATTACCATTCCAAATATCTATTCTACAAACAATGGAGGACCCAAATTTATCCAAGAAACACTACTTTCCCTCAAATCCCACATAGATCCAAAGATATTAATAGTTGGAGATTTTAACACACCACTCTCCCCACTAGAGAGATCAACTCGGCAAAAACTCAACAGAGAAACCGCAGATCTAAACAGCTGCATAGATCAACTAGATTTAACAGACATCTACCGAATATTTTATCCAGCAGCAACAGAATACATGTTTTTCTCAGCAGCACATGGAACATTTTCTAAAATAGACCACATTTGGGCCACAAAGCAAACTTGTCCAGGATCAGAAACATTGAAGTTATCCCGTGCATTCTCTCTGACAACAAGGGAATAAAATTAGAACTCAACACCAAAAGCCACCAAAGAAAGTCTAGTAATACATGGAGGGTGAACAACACACTGCTGAATCACGAGTGGGTCATGGAAGAGATTGGAAAGGAAATTCAAATGTTCAATGCTATTCAACAAAAGTGAGCACACAAATTTCCAGCTCCTCTGGGACACAGCTAAGGCAGTACTCAGAGGCAAGTTTATAGCACTGAACTCCTACATCAACAAATTGGGGAGATCTGAAACCAAACATTTAATGACACCTCTAAACCCCCTTGCAAAAGGGCAGCAAGATAAACGCCAATCCAATAGATGGAATGAAATATTTAAAATTAAATCAGATTAAAAGAATTAGAATCCAAAAAATACTGTAGAAAGAATAAACAAAACAAAGAGTTGGTTCTTCGAAAAAATTAACAAAATTGACAGACACTCAGCAAATCTTATCAGAAAAAGAAGAGAACACACCCAAATAAATAAATTCAGAGATGAGGGTTAAACCATTTTTACAGGCCCATATCAAGCAATGAAATAGAAACAACAATAAGAGGCCTCCCAGCTAAGTAAAGTCCAGGACCAGATGGTTTTTCAGCGGAATTCTACAAGGCCTTCAAAGCAGAGCTCACACCAGTAATCCTCCATATCTTCAATGAAAATGAAGCCATCATAACCCTCACCCCAAACCAGTCAGGGACTCATCAAAGAAAGAGAACTATAGACTCATTTCTTTGATGAATATTGATGCAAATCTTCTCAATAAAATTTTGGCTAATCGACTTCAACAATTCATCAAAAAATACACACCACTATCAAACATGATTCATTTCAGGGATGCAAAGCTGGTCCAATATAGGCAAATCAATTAATATTATTCATCACATCAATAGGAGCAAGAATAAGTACCACATGATTATCTCAATAGATGCACAAATACTTTCGACAAGATCCAACACCCCTTTATGATGAAGGTTTTGGAAAAATTAGGAATCCATGAAACATTCATCAATACAATAAAGACTGTATATGACAAACCGACACCCAGCATTATACTTAATGGTGCAAAACTAAAGCCATTTCCTCTTAAATCAGGAACAAGACAAGGATGTCCACTCTCTCCACCACTCTTCAACCTAGTATTAGAATGTCTAGCTACAGCAATAAGACAAGATGGAAACATAAAAGCGATCCAAATAGGGAAAGAAGAAATAAAACTCCCTCTTTGCAGATGACATGATCTTGTATATAAAGAATCCCATAGACTCCACTCCCAAATTACTCAAACTGATTCAAAACTTTGGCAAAGTAGCACGGTATAAAATTAACCCTCAAAAATCAATGGCTTTTCTGTATGCCATCAATGAGAAAAGTGGGGCTGAAATTAGGAAAGCAACTCCATTTGTAATAGCCTCCCAAAAAATAAAATACTTAGGAATTAACTTAACCAAAGAAGTGAAGGACCTCTATGATGAAAACTTTAAAAAATTCAAAAAGGAAATCAAAACAGAACTTAGAAAATGGCAAAAACTCCCATGCTCCTGGATTGGAAAGATTAACATCGTGAAACTGGCAATACTTCCCAAGGCTATCTACAAATTCAATGCGATACCTATCAAAATTCCAACCTCATTTTTCAAGGAAATAGAAGAGTGAATCCAAAAAGTCATATGGAACAATAAAAGACCCCGAATAGCCAAAACGAGCCTCAATGGAAAGAACACTGCTGGAGGAATATCAATACCAAATTTCAAACTCTACTATAAAGCCATAGTAATCAAAACAGCTTGGTATTGGCATAAGAACAGACCTCAGGACCAATGGAATAGAATTGAAAATCCCGAAATGAACCTACAGACCTATAGCCATCTAATCTTTGATAAGGGTGCTAAAAAAATAGAATGGAAGAAAGACAGCCTCTTCAGTAAATGGTGCTGGCAAAATTGCTTAACTACTTGTAGAAAACTAAAGCTAGATCCTTATATATCACCTTGCACCAGAATCAACTCCAAATGGATCAAAGACCTCAGAGTCATGAAGACACTCTGAAAACATTACAGGTTGGAATAGGAGAAACCCTAGGTCTCCTTGGCCCAGGCCGAAATTTTCTTAATAGAGACCCTGTAAAAACAACAAATCACAGGAAGGTTGGGCTTATGGGATTGCATGAAGTTGCAGAGTTTCTGCATGGCAAAGGACATAGCTAGCAAGATCAATAGAAAGCCAACGGATTGGAAGAATATCTTCACTAGCCATACAATGGACAAGGGTCTCATATCTAAAATATACTGGGAACTCAAAAAATTAAATCCCCCAACAACAAATCCTCAAAGAAAAAATTGCCCATTAAATAAGTGGGCTAAAGACTTAAAGAGAAACTTCTTTGAAGAAGAAAGAAGGATGGCCAATAGACTCATGAAGAAATGCTCAACCTCCCTAGCCATAAAAGAAATGCAAATCAAAACAACATTGAGATACCACCTCACTCCAGTTAGAATGCCAAAAATCAAGAACTCTAATAACAATTGATGCTGGAGTGGATGTGGACAGAAGGGAATATTACTTCATTGTTGGTGGGAGTGTAACTTGTTCAACCACTTTGGAAAGTAGTATGGATGTTCCTCAAAAGACTCCACATACAGTTCCCCTATGAGCCAGCAGTCCCACTTTTGGGCATTTACCCAAATGTTTACAAACAAGACCACACTAAAGCTACCAGCACAACTATGTTTATTGCAGCATTATTTACCATAGCTAAGATCTGGAACCAACCCAGATGCCCCTCAGTACATGAATGGATCAAGAAAATGTGGTATATATACACAATGGAATTCTATGCCTCCATCAGAAAGAATGGCATTGCCCCATTAGTTAGGAAATGGAAAGACTTGGAAAAAATTATATTAAGTGAAGTAAGCCAAGCGCAAAGAAAGATAGGTCCCATGATTTCCCTTATTTGCAATATCTAGTATATGTATGAGTCAAGCAGAAAAGGTCAGATAAGGTGATGTTAGGAAAATGAAATTTACGATATGTATTTAAAATGTTTTTTCTTTCATGCATTTCTTTCTAAGGCAATGATAAAATTATTTCTTTGTTGCTTTGTAAGTCCCTCCCCCACAGTATAACCCCTGCTTTCACTGTATTTGATATAGGTATAATTGGTGGAGGGGAAGGAGAAAAACAAGTCATTTAATTAAGAATACAGGTGGACCTGTTGTAACAATGAGAAGTACAAGCTGTCATGTCAAAAATGAACTTTACAACTTGGGTGGGGGGAGGACTGGGTGAAGGGGAAGGGAGGATGGGAAGGGATGTGAAGGGTAAACAAAGGAGAAGGCTACAATGCTTGATAAGGACAGTACTCACTATCTTGCCCATGTAATTGTAACCCCTCTGTACAGTATTTTCACAATAAAAAAGTGAGTGTACATTAGAGAGACTGCAAAAATAACATTAGGGTTTTTACTGTCTCTACCTATTAATGTAATTTTATTTCTTGGTATTGAAACTCTCCTCTTGTTATTATTGTATATAATCCAATTCAGTTTATAACTGTATTCAATGTGGGAACTCTAGCTTCAAAGAATTCTAAAGTTTTTTTCCTTTTCAATAACCTTATCATTGTCAGGCTACATTGTGGTCATCATCATCATCTTTATCAAAATTATTATTAGCATCATAAGTGCTAATTAGTGAAAGTCTTATATGTCCCTATGATTTTGCTATTATTTTCTTTTGATTAGTATTTGTAATGTTAAAACTGTGCATGCATCCATATTAAAATTTTGAACAAATAAAGAAACAAGAAAACTAAACCATATCAAGAGGCTTGACTATGTGTTTATAATAAATTATGGAATAGATTTTTGAAGCATTGCTAATTCTTAACCAGTATGAATTAACTTCCTCTCTCCCCCTCATTACACACAAATATTTAAGAGTTTGGACCGAACTTTTTCAAGTAATACACTGTAAATATTATTACAATGTCATAAGTAGATATAAAATTCCGTTGAAAGTAAAAGCTCTACTTTCTATTTTAATATTAATCATTTTATTCTAGGAAACTTTTACAAAAATAGACTGTATATATTTGAAATATAAAAGTTCAAAAATAGTAGCAAAAATTTTTATAGAGAGTCTGTCTTCAGAAATATTTGTATATATAAATATTAATGTTATGTGTAGAATGACATATATTTTTAGAGATTGTCATCAGAAATATATACATATATCTAAATTTATGTGTCGAATGATGTACACTATAGCGAAACAAAAATCTTAAATTTTTTTTTAAATATAATTAAAATAAAAAAAATACATTACACCAAGTGCAAATGACTCACTCTTATAATTCGACCTATTCTGGGTAATGAGATCTTAGAAATGTGTTTGAAAGTGGCCAAGACAGAAAAGTTCTTGTTAGATTCTTATCTATAATTAACCACTAAAAACATGAATTAGCTCTGTGCCTCAAGTTGGAGATTGCTGTCCTTGAGCATAAAAAGTCTTAAGGATAATGCCCAGGCCTTTCAAACAACAACAACAACAACAACAACAAACTGTATCACATTAATTTCACAAAAGCATCTTTTAACTGCTGTGAACATTTCTTAGAAACATGAGTACATGCCCCTGGAAAATGTTAAATAAAACGTATAGAATATTAACGTCTATTTTAAAGACATGACTATTTAGATTGTTTAAGATATTTAGGAAATGATAAGGAATTAAGAATAATGATGGGTAGGTAATATATTGGGAGTGGTTTGTCATTCTATTTTATGATAGGAATATAATGATATTTATAATGGTTATATAAAATTACTCTTGCTTTATATTTGAATTATAATAAATGATAAACATTTTTAAATGTTTCCAATGTAAAGGAATATCAATTCTTATGTAATTTCAAAGCAACTGAGAAAATTATTCCAAGGCTGGTTTGCTCAAAGACTGTATTTCTTTTCTTGTTCTAGTTTTCATATATTCATAGAAATTAAAATTCCCAAAATTCAATGGATTTTGGCATTCAGGAACATCTTCATAGATACTAATATTGGAATCCCTTAAGTGGAATAGTTTATTTCATTTGTTACTTTCACAAATAAATCAAGATGATAGTGTATTTTGTTTCTTTTCACTGCTATTGGCTCTTATCTTGAGAATACTTTTTCCCTAGCAAAGTAGAGAAAAACAATTGGATTGACCAAGTAACATATGGCTTTCATAAGATGCAGATGCATAGATTTGTGTCTTCTGTCATTTGCCAAAAGTTTCTTCCAGAAAAGGTTATCAATTATTTATAAGTGTTGCTTAATTCCTAGGTATTCCAGTTATCACATACACTTTTTGACTGAGTTATCTCTGAATAAACTCAAAATAAACACAAAAAATACTCAAAATGAACGGAAATCATATTATTGTTTTAAATGTTGCAGTTTACAAAGTTTTTAAGCAAACACAGAAAATATCTTTTTAGGTATTCTGCATTTTGTGTGAAGTATTTTAACAAAAGTTTTTTTAGCTGACATGTAATTCACTTGAAATATATAATCTCCTTTTATTGTATGAATTTTAGTGCTTTGGAAGTGAATTGTACAATCACAGGTTTTCCAAGCCTAATTTTCACAAATTTGCTATTCTTCAAATAGAAATGCTCCAAATTTTAGAACAGAAATTAAAGTAGATATAAAATTCATTTACAGGAATTTGTTAGGCATACATCCTATATAGTGAGCCTTTTCAAAATTTGTTTTTTGGGATTAATTCCAGGGTCTCACACAAAGTATTCAAGTGCATTCTCAATGAACCACATTCCCTGTCCAAATAAGTTTTTTACTTCTCTTTAATACATACATAGACGTGTAATGGATAGAACCTATTCAATTCTCTTTGACCTTTTGAAAACTTGCTTGCTTTAATGATTGAAGTATTTTACAAATTCATTTGCTATGTGGAGTATATCAATTTCTCCACAAGTGTATTACTATATTTGTGTCATCTTTTTATAGTATGGTCCTACTAGTGAGCTTTCTCTTTATTTATTCTTGGATACTAAAGAGGAACTTATTTCATATGCTCCTACTATTTACATATGTTCTTTAAAGAAATATCCTATTTGGGGTAAAGTTATATGGAATTAGGAGATATAAAAATACTTGGACTCAGAATCATTGTAGCATTAACATTGTAGCATTAACAAATATGTGTCCTCTATCTGTTAGATATGTTTCACTTCTGTTATATTGTCCTTTGAATTGTGAAAGATTATAAGTTGATATTATCCAGTTCATTCTTGTTTTTCTTTACACACTAATGTTTTACATGTCATATTTTAGAAACTTTTACTGATCCTATGCCATGAATTTTTATGTTTAGGTTTTATATGTTTTTATATCTCACATTTAGTTTGCTAATCATTTTTATTTAAAATTTTTAAATTTTTGTATAAGGATTGAGGTAGTAGTATAAGAATTTTTTTTTAAAATCTAGGGAGTCAATAGTGCCACTACACCCATTTAAAATTCTATTTTTATTTCATAAAGTCATGGCATCCTTTTCAAAATCTATTGACCATAAATCAGTGATTTTTTATTGTGAAAATACCATACAGAGGGGTTAAAATTACACAACAGTATTAACCAAAGCATACTATTTGCCGAGGAGAATTTAAAAGGTGTAATTTTTTATAAAATTGAACTTTTAATCCAACAAAATGAATACCAGGAATCTATCACTTGGAAGATGTAAGGGGAAGTCAAAGGGAAGGAATAAAGAGAGTTATGGAGGAAGAGAGTGAAGACATAATATTCAATGCAGATAGTATGAAACTAGAAAACATGAAAGTGGGGTGAGGTTTGGATGAGTATGAGAAGGTTATGTAAAGATCCATTGTACTTATAAACTGATTTGTGGAATGGAAATTCTTTTGAACAACTATTTAATGAAAATATAGTTGAAAACAATGGAGACATCTGATCTTTAACTGCATTCTCTTAAACCATGAATCAATATAATAGTTTCCTCCTCAGAAATTTTCTTTGCAGGCATTTTCCTCATAATGTCAAAAAACTGACCAATGCAATGAATATCAATATATCACATTGCAAATTGTAAATAGACACAATATAAAAATCACAGTAAAAATGTTAGAATTCATCACATGATAAAATAACAGGTAGAAAGTATCAAATGCTGAATGATAGTTTTTCCAAGTACTTTACCTATGGTATCTAACTTAATCCTCACAATAATCCCATAAAGTGGAACAACTTCCATTTTTAATTCTCAGATGATATTATTGAAATCTTCAGAATTGGAATTACTAGTACAGCGTTGCACACATGGTAAGTGTTAGCCTGAGGCCCATCTCCCACTCTATCAAATAACCTCATTTTATTTTATGACTAAAATACCAGCACTTAGTCTACTAATTCTAGGAAAATTTCCCAGAATTATTGTGTACACTCTAATAATATTTGACTTTATCTTTGTTAGAAAATAGGTAGCTGTAATATGAAAACTCCAAGCTCATAATCAATTTAAACATCCCTGGTGAAAGGAACTGCTAAAGTATAACATTCTTGATTTATAGCTCAAAATAGTAGAAATCATATTCTGTCCCTTCACTCAACACTGCACTGCCTGGGGACCCCATCTCTGTTTAACACCCTCATACCGAAAGAGTGTCCTGCCCAATTCTCGATGGAAACAGATTGCAGGAGTTATGGACCAATAATTTCCACATTGTAGCTCACCTAGGTTGTTTACCATTATAAATATTTTGATTGCTTTTTATACACAACATTCTGAGGAAAATGTACTACATTAAAATGTTATTAAGGGCTGGGAAGGTGGCTCATTGGTAGAATACTTGCCTTGCATGCATGAGGCCCTGGGTTCGATTCCTCAGCAACACATAAATAGAAAAGCTGGAAGTGGAGTTTAGGCCCCACAACCAAAAAATAAAATAAAATAAAATGTTATTAAAGCAAGACTGATATAAAAATCATCTTTGACCCCAGATAAATATTTTACCTTTCATATACCCCAAAAATGCAGTCTGAACTATCATTAATGTCAGGAACAAGAGGTTAAAAATCATAGACCTAAGACCTAAGCATGAATTAAAGACTCTCAACCTTGTCAATACAATTGGTTTAAAAAGTCATCAATACTACTGCATTTTTAAAATTTTCTTATGAAATGAAGATTCAATTATAAACTATTAACACTTGAAAATAACTCATTTTCTTGGGAGTAGGACACAAAGCATAAGATTAATCCGAATCATTGTAAAGGACCTTTATACTACAAATTCACTCCCATAACTACAATGATATGAAAAATAAATGAAGTACAGAAACACAAAGGAAATAATTTAACTGCATCATCTACATTCAAAGGACTCTGTTAATAGAAAACAAAGTTAAACTAATAATTAGCTTACCAAATTCACTTACATTCTTTTATTCTATTTCATTTAGTTTCATAAAAACTGGATTTTTATAAGATTATGCATAAAAAGCCAATATACCCACTTACATTTTCAGATCTTTATATTTATTTCAGAAATGTCTTTAGCTCTATAGTCAATGAAATGAAATAATACTAAAATATTCAAAGGGTTTTCCGAAATTGCAAGACTCGCTCTGGGATGTTATTTATATTGGAAAAGATATTCAAAAAGCCTTATTTGTTAAGTTGAGATAGTTACTCCCACAAAAGAGCCATTTGCCCTTTGCATGTACAAAACAACTTCAGATACATCCACTATCTGGAGATGACTCATGCTTTTTGTTCGTTTGTTTTTGAAAGAAATATCTAACAAGCATATCAACAATACCGATTTTCAGTCACTATGATTGGATATTCAAACTTGATAAATATTGGGTTGATTACCTGTTAGTGTGAATAGATATGATCTTACAAAGATAGTTATTTTCAACAGAAAGCCAGAATGATTTTATCTACTTTGTGTTTCATGGGTATAACCAGAGAGCAATACCTATTTGGTCCAGTTGGACAAACTCACTCTATGAACATATGTTAAAAGTATAACAAAATTAAGAGGTCAAATACATATTTTGTACCGACAGTCATCATACAGCACTAATTTACTACCTAAATATGTCTGATTCTTCTCACCTAACATATAATAAGAGCTGAAAGCATTCTCTTTTATCTAACTTAATATGGTAAATCCTTTGATTCTGATGATATTATTTGACAAATAAAATGTACAAAAGAGTGGTCCAACTGAAATGACATGACAGAATACTGATAAAGAAAAACATTGCAACAAAGTTAACTCTTTTCAGCTTCACCCTGTCCACATTGGCAAGCAACATTGCAACAGCACATGCACACATAAACACATACACACATATGCACACATGTACATACACCTATACATACATGCTAAATTCAGGATTTATTGTACAAAAAAAGTTCAAATAAAAAATTTATGATTACTACAAATAATAATTTGCCTTACTGCAAAAAATACACAATCCAGTCACCACAGATGTTACATTTTACATGCCTATCCACATGTGACCACTTAATTTATATTTAATTACTTAATTAACGAATTAATTCAATTATTTGTTTGGTGCTAATACTAAGGCTGGAATTCAGGGCCTGTCTCTGTCCCAGAATGTGTTATTTTTTTTGTTTTAGTTTTCTCATAGATATCATTTTAATGCTTGTACCACAGCTCCAGTTCTAGCATTTGTTGGTTTCTTTCAAAGCAGAATCTAATGGACTTTTTTTTTTTTTGGTCTGGTTTCAAACCACAATCCTCAGACTTCATCTTTCTGATTAGCTAGGATTAATGACATGAGCCACCAGTGTGGCTTCTGCTTTTTTCTCTATAGTTATCTAATGCACATACATAGATAGTAATTAAAAAATGAGAGTATAGAAGCAAGATGTACATGATGATTTTGTCCTGTCAGAAATTCAAGTTAGTAATGTAAATTTCTTCTTAAGAACATACTCAAAAATACCATGATATAGTATAAGAGACCTCACAATTGGACAAATGAGCTTTAAGAGCTTTCTAATAGATCCATTATTTATTGGTACCCAACATTAGAAAAAAAATGTATAATGTAGTACTAAAATAGATGTCCTTTACATGAATGACTAGTTACATTCCATGTTTTTTTAAAGGCACTTGTTTTCATCTAAAAAAAATAGGCCTGTCTATTTTCTTCATGTGGTTTCAATGATTTAAGGTGCTTAATGAGAAATAAAAATGCATTAGTAGTTGTTTGCTATCAATTAAATCTCACTTTGTCTTTTTGGAGAATATAATGATCAAAGCAATAGTTGAGAATCAGCAAGCAATTGTTCAGATTCATGCTTCCAGTGCAAGTGGATCAACAGTAAGTAATGCTCAATACCATTTTCCACAAAGTTTTGTCACAGATACAATCGGCCTGCCTTCTCTAGCTGCTTTCCTAGCCTGGACCTTTTCTTTCATTGTGCAGGAAAAGTGTGATTCAACTGATTTCAGTCAGTTCTGTTCCTAGAATTATCAAGGATTTAGATTCTTGTCTGCAATAAGATTAAACCTACGTCTCTTCATGTAGGCTGTAAAAAATGTATTTACCAAATTCAAGTAAATATATAAATTCTATTTCCATCTTTTTCAAAACATAAAATTCTGTTTGCTCTATAAATTGATCAGAGGCATGCATTTGTGGCTATCTAGGTCATTGCACATCTGTCTCTCTTCTTCTCTCTTTAATGTTTCTCATAGATAATAGGATTGCTCTATAATGATTGTAATTTATTTTGCTTTTATATTTTTGGTTGCATCATTTTACTTTCTGCTCTGCCATTTCCCAAATGATTTATATAGAAGGCATTATTTCATCTTTTCTCATTCATAGAATAATCTGCACATGAAGACACTACTGGTCCTTATTTTCAGTCTGTATCTTTGAATACGGAGGAAAATCTTTCCTCTGCTATCCATCAATTCCCTACTCTCCAGTTAGAATAATTTCGAATAGTAAAAATGTAAAAAGGGAAAATAAATCATGATGAAAAAACAGATGCAGAAAAGTCACAGGATTTTTCTGAACAGTTCAACTAATGTGAACTATTAGGGAAATACATGGACGCCTCATTCCCACTGTCACTCAAAGTCTCTAGTTAGGCAATTCTTAGGAATATGAGGAACTTGATGAAAAAGTGAGGAATGGTATCAATTGCAAAAAAAATGTAGTAGGATCCATGCAAACTTCTTCTTTGGGCTGCTGAAAATAATCAGGTTATTACATTGTGGAGACTACTTTCCAAAAAGGCCACTCATGTGAATACTAGGGATGACGATGAGTATACCCATATTCATCAGGAAGCCTACAGTGGACACATAGACACTGTCCATTAGTTGTTGGCTCAAGCAGCAGATATTCATGCAATAACTGTAGATGGTTGGACAACCCTGGGCAGTGCTTATATGTGGAATAATACTAGAGTGGCTTTTTTCTTACTTCATCATGATGCAGATACCAATGGCCCCCTTGCATCTTGCTGCTGGGAATAGAGATAGCAAAGACATGTTGGATCTGCTTCTGTTGAACCATTATGTCAAATCAGGTCTGAAAAACAACTTGGAAGAAACTGTATTTGATATTGCCAAAAGGATAAGTATGTATCACTATCTCTTTGAAGTTTTGCAAGGCTGCAAAAATTGCTCTCCTAAGTCATGATGGTTCGGTTAAGTTTATTAAATTTCAAAAATGCCATTGCATTCTTTGTTTCCATATAAAATATTTTCACAATCCAAATAACAACAATAGCTTATTGTAACAATTAATGGATTCCATGGAAGTCTTCCAAGTGAATTGCCTGACTTTGATGTCAAAATGTATTCAAGAGTTAGTTGTATACATCTATAATGATTTCTGGAGAGTTTTGCTATTTTTATTGTAATTAAGTGGTTACATAATTTCCCTAATTTCACAGTATTGTGGAATAGTGATGCTCAGTTAAAGTCACAAACACATTCTAACATTTCTGGAGCAAATTGTCTATCACAGTCTATAACATTTATGAGTTCTATGAGCTTTGCGATACAGTTATTCCTTCCAAATTTGTTGGTATGTACATTTTTTTGTTTTGTATAACATCAGCTGTTCCTGTTTTCCCATGGGTTTCCTCCCTCCCATCCCTGCCATTAACTTGCTTAGTTCATTTTGGTCAATGTCCAGTGCAGCTGATGGATTTTTCCCTGATTCCCTCTAGTTCTATGTCGTCTTCCTGGTTCCCCTCCATTGTACACATATACAACATACATGTGATCAGCAGCATGGGGTTATTTAGTAGAGATTCGATCAGATTGTTTCTTAAGTCCTGTTAAGTTTGTCGTATTACCTAACATTTTGGTTTTAACATCCACTTATCAGGGAGACCATGTACTGTTTGTCTCTTTGCTCTTGGCCTACCTTGCTCAACATGATCACCTTCTAGCTCCATCCATTTCCCTGCAAATGCCATTATTTTGTCATTTCTAATGGCTGCATAGTATTCCATTGTGTACAGATACCACAATTTTGGGATCCATTCATCTGTGGTGGGACATCTGGGTCGTTTCCATATCCTGCTTATTACGAAAAGTATGGCAATAAACATGGAGGTGCATGTGTCCTTGTATACTGGTTGCTGTTGTTCAGGATGGATGCCTAGAAGTGCTATGCCTGGGTCATAAGGGAGGTCAATATTTAGCTTTCTTAGGACCCTCCAGACTGTTTTCCAAAGTGCTTGTATGAGTGTACATTCCCAACAGCAGTGTAGTAGGGTTCCTCTTTCTCCGCATACCCACCAGCATTTGTCATTGGCTGGCTTGAGGATGTCGGACATCCTGACTGGGGTAAGGTGGTATCTCATGGTTGTCTTTATTTACATTTCCTTCAAAACCAGGGATGGTGAACATTTCCTAATGTGTTTCTTTGCCATTTTTATCTCTTCTTCTGAGAAGTCTCTCTTTAGTTCCCTTGTCCATTTAGTAATTGGTTTGTTAGCTTTGGGAGGGATTATTTTCTTGAGTTACCTGTATATACTGGATGTTAACCCCTTGTTGGATATATTGCTGGTAAATATTTTTTCCCAATTAATTGGTTGTCTTTCTAGCTTGGTTGCGATAGTTTTAGCTTTGCAGAAGCTTTTTATTTTAAGGCAGTCCCATGTTGTCGTGTCTCACTCCAATTTGTTGTGACCCTGGGACGCTGTTCATGAAATTCTTTCCTGGGCCTATAAGTTCAAGTGTCTCTCCTACTCTGCCTGGAGAGGTTTCAGAGTTTCAGGTTTAATACTAAGGTCTTTAATCCATTTTGAGCTGATGTTGGTGTATGGTGATATGCTGGGGTCCACTTTTATTCTTCTGCATATGGCCACCCAGTTTTCCCAGCACTAGTGGTTGAAGAGGCTCTGTTTCTTCCATCGTCTGTCTTTGGTTCCTTTGTCAAATATCCGTTGACTGTAGGCATGTGGATTTATTTCTGGATCTTCTTTTCTATTCTATTGGTCTTCGGGTCTGTGTTTGTGCCAGTACCATGCTGTCTTTGTTATTATGGCTCTATAGTAGAGTTTGAAGTGCGACATGGATATAACTCCCATGTTGTCTTTATTTGCTAGAATAGTTTTGGATATTCTAGGTTTTTGTGGTTCCATTTGAATTTTTGGACTGTTTTCTGTCAGAGAAATACATCATTGGGATTTTAGTAGGAATTGCACTGAATTTGTATATTAATTTGGGCAGAATTGCCATTTTCACTATGTCTGCCTATCCAAGAGCATGGGAGGTCTTTCCATTTCCTAGTATCTTCTGTAATTTTTTTCTTTAATTTTTTATAGTTTTCATTAAATAGTTCTTTTACATCTTTG
Source organism: Dipodomys merriami (assembly GCF_024711535.1). NCBI lineage: Eukaryota > Metazoa > Chordata > Mammalia > Rodentia > Heteromyidae > Dipodomys > Dipodomys merriami. The sequence continues at coordinate 448,845 of NW_027206314.1, read as the reverse complement.
GTTAGGTTAATTTCTGAATATTTTATTTTGGGGGATGTTATTGTGAATGAGCTTGCTTTCCTTTATTTCCCTCTCTGCTTGTACATTGTCAGTATACAGGAATGCAACTGATTTTTGTGGGTTTATTTTGTATCCTGATACTTTGCCGAAGTGATTTATGATTTCTAAGAGTTTGGGGATGGAATTTTTGGAATTGTGAAGGTATAGTATGATGTCATCTGCAAAAAGGGATAGTTTAATTTCTTCTTTCCATATACAGATCTTTTAATGTCTTTTTCTTGCCTTATTGACCTGGCTAAGAGTTCCAGGGCTATATTGAACAGGAGTAGAGACAGTGGGCATCCTTGCCCCGTTCCTGATTTTAAGAGAATTGGTTGTAGCTTTTCCCCATTAAGTATAGTATTAGCTATTGATCTGTCGTAAATGGCTTTTAATGTTTTAAGAAATATTCCTTCTATTCTTTTGCCTCCAGAGCTTTTAGCATGAATGAATGTTGAATTTTATCAAAAACCTTTTCTGCATTTGTGGAGATAATCATGTGATTCTTGACCTTGGCTCTGTTGATGTGTTGGATTATATTTATTGACTTACGTATGTTAAACCTCCCTGAATCTCTGGGATGATGCCTACTTGGTTTTAGTGTATGGTTTTTTTTATGCGTTTCTGGATTCTGTTAGCTAGAATCTTGTTAATGACCTTTGCACCTGTGTTCCTCAAGGAAATTGGCCTGTAATTCTCCTTTTTGGTTGGGTCTTTGCCTGGTTTGGGGATGAATGTGATATTGGCTTCATAGAATGTGTTTGGGATAGCTCCTTCCTTCTCTGTTTCTCTGAAGAGCTTGAAGAGTATAGGTGTTAATTCTTCTTTAATGGTCGTATAGAATTCTGTTGCGAATCCATATGGTCCTGGGCTTTTTTTGTTGTTGGAAGACCTCTGATTGCTTCTTGTATCTCCTTGTAGGATATTGGCTTATTTAATTGATTTACTTCTTCTTTGCTCAATTTGGGAAACTTGTATTTCTCTGAAAATGCATCCATTTCTGCCAGGTTTTCTTTTTTTAGAGGATATAACTTTTCAAAGTAGTCTGTTAAAATTGTTTGGGCATCTTGGGTACGTGTTGTGATTTTTCCCGTGGCATCCCTAATCCTGTTAAAATGGATTTCCTCTCTTCTTTTGTAAATTAATCTTGCCAAATATCTATCAATTTTATTTATTTTTTCAACCAATTTTTGTTTAGTTAATTTTGGCTATGATTCTCCAATTCTCTATTTCAATAATCTCCGCTCTTAGTTTGGTTATCTGGCTCTGTTTAGTAACTTTAGGTTCCATTTTTTCATGTTTTTCTAGCTGTTTTAATTGCAACATGAGATTATTTACTTGGTCTCTCTCTATTTTCTTGATGTGGGCTCTGATGGCAATAAATTTGTCCATCAGGACTGCTTTTGCTGTGTCCCAAAAGGTTTTTGCGAGGTATTTTCATTTTCATTGAGTTGTAGGAATTTTTTAATTTCTTCTTTAATCACTTCCATTACCCAGGCATTGCTTTGAAGTGAGCTGTTCAATTTCCATGTATTTGAGTAATTTCTGCAGTATGTTTTGTTATTGAGAACTAACTTGATTCCACTATGGTCAGATAGGATACAGGGGATTATGTTATCCATTTGTATTTGCTTAAGTTTCTTGCATGAACTATGATATGGTCTATTTTGGAGAAAGTACCATGAGCTGCTGAGAAGAATGTGTACTGTGTTGTTTTAGGGTGAAATACTTGGTAAATATCAGTTCTGCTTGAAGTATGGCCTCATTAATTCGATAGCTTCTTTGCCAATACTCTGGTTGGTAGACCTGTCCTTTGGTGAGATTGGGGTGTTAAAAGTTTCCTAGTATTATCATATTGGATCTATTTTTTTCTGTAAGTTTGAGAGTATTTGCTTAACATATTTGGGTGCACCGATGTTTGGGGAATGATAGGTAGATGATGGTAATATCCTCCTCTTGTATTGTTCCCTGTATTAATATGTAGTGTCCATCCTTGTCTTTTTGTATTGATTTTAGTTTATTTTTTTTTACTGTTGATTGGATCTTATTTAATTTTTTATTGTAAAGATACTATACGGAGGGTTACAGTTACATGAGCAAGGTAATGAGTACACTTCCTATTGAGCATTGTTACCCCCTCTATTATTTTCCCCCTACCATCCCTTCCTTCCTTACTTCCCTGAGGTTCTTTCATTTTAGTTGTGATTAAGTGATTACATAACTTCCAAATTTCACAGTATTGTGAAATAATGATGCTCATTTAAAGTCATAAGTTCATTCTAACTTTCCTGGAGCAAATTGTCTATCACAGTTTATAACATATAACGGTGTACAGAATACAACATACATGTGATCCACAGTATGGGGATATTTAGTAGTGTTTCGACCAGATGAGTGGGAGTTCTTTGTTTCTTAAGTCCTGTTAAGTTTGTCGTATCACCTAACATTTTGGATTTAGCATCCACTTATCAGGGCGACCATGTACTGTTTGTCTCTTTGCTCTTGGCTTACCTTGCTCAACATGATCACCTTCTAGCTCCATCCATTTCCCTGCAAATGCCATTATTTTGTCATTTCTAATGGCTGCATAATATTCCATTGTTTTTAGATACCACAATTTTTGGATACATTCATCTGTGGTGCTGCATCTGGGTTGTTTCCATATCCTAGATATTGTGAACAGTGCTGCAATAAACATTGAGGTGCACGTGTCATTGTATATTGGTTCCTGTTGTTCAGGGTAGATGCCTAAAAGTGGTATGACTGGGTTATAAGGGAGATCAATCTTTATCTTTCTAAGGACCCTCCAGAATGCTTTCCAAAGTGGTTGTATAAGTGTACATTCCCACCAGCAGTGTAATAGGGTTCCTCTTTCTCCACATCCCCTCCAGCAATTGTCGTTGGCTGACTTGAGGATGTCGGACATTCTGACTGGGGTAAGGTGGTATCTCATGGTTGTCTTTATTGGCATTTCCTTCACCACCAGGGATGATGAACATTTTCTCATGTGTTTCTTTGCCATTTTTATTTCTTCCTCTGAGAAGTCCCTCTTTACTTCCCTTGCCCATTTAGTAATTGATTTGGTAGGTTTAGGAGGGATTAGTTTCTTGAGTTCCCTGTATATATTGGATGTTAACCCCTTGTTGGATATATTGCTGGTAAATATTTTTTCCCAATTAGTTATTTGTCTTTCTAGCTTGGTTGCAATAGATTTAGCTGTGCAGAAGCTTTTTATTTTAAAGTAGTTCCATTTGTTGAGTCTCTCTCCAATTTGTTGTGATCCTGGGACTCTGTTCAGGAAGTTCCTTCCTGTGCCTATTAGTTCAAGTGTCTCTCCTACTCTGTCCTGCAGTAGTTTCAGAGATTCAGTTTTAATGTTAAGATCTTTAATCTACTTTGAGTTGATGTTGGTACATGGTGATAGGCTGGGGTCCACTTTTAGTTTTCTGCATGTAGCAGCACAGTTTTCCCAGCACTAGTGGTTGAAGAGGCTGTGTTTCTTCCATTGTATATCTTGGGCTCCTTTGTCTAATATCAGCTGGTTGTAGGCCTGTGGATTTATTTCTGGATCTTCTATTCTGTTCCATTGGTCTTCTGGTCTGTTTTTGTGCCAGTACCATGCTCTCTTTGTTATTATAGCTCTGTAGTATAGTTTGAAGTGCAGCATGGATATCCCTCCCATTTTGTCTTTATTCCCTAGAATTGGTTTGGCTATTCTAGGTCTTTTGTTGTTCCATATGAATTTTTGGACTGTTTTCTGTTTTTTAGTGATGTAAGTCATTAGAATTTTAATAGGAATTGCATTGAATTTGTATATTAATTTTGGCAGTATTGCCATCTTCACTATATTAAGTTGGCCTATCCAAGAGCATGGGAGGTCTTTCCACTTCCTAGTGTCTTCTGAAATTTCTTTCTTTATCCTTTTATAGTTTTCATTAAATAGTTCTTTTACATCTTTGGTTAGGTTAATTCCTAAATATTTTATTTTGGGGGAGGTTATTGTGAATAGGGTTACTCACTTTATTTCCCTCTCTTCTTGTACATTGGCAGTGTACAGGAAGGCAGCTGATTTTTGTGGGTTTATTTTGTATCCTGCTACTTTGCCGAAGTGATTTATGATTTCTAAGAGTTTGGGGATGGAGTTTTTGGGATCATGAAAGTATAATATCATGTTGTCTGCAAAAAGGAATAGTTTAACCTCTTCTTTCCCTATGCGGATCCCTTTCATGTATTTTTCTTGCCTTATTGACCTGGCTAAGGGTTCCAGGATCCTTGCCTTCTTCCTGATTTTAGGAGAATTGGTTGTAGCTTTTCCCCATTAAGTATAATATTGGCTATTGGACTGTCACAAATGGTTTTATTGTTTTAATGATCCTTCTATTTCTGTTTTCTCCAGAGCCTTTAGCATGAATGAATGTTGAATTTTATCAAAGGCCTTTTCTGCATCTGTGGCGAAAATCATGTGATTATTGACCTTGGCTCTGTTGATGTGTTGGATTACATTTATTGACTTACAGAATAAAATAGGTCCCAATATGATAATACTAGGAGACGTCAACACACCGCTCTCACCAAAGGACAGACAAAGAAGCTACCAAATTAAGTGAGGCCATACATCCAGTGGAATTAACTGACATATACCAAGTATTTCACCATAAAACAACACAGTACACATTCTTCTCAGCAGCTCATGGAACTTTCTCCAAAATAGACCATATCATAGTTCATGCAAGAAACTTAAGCAAATACAAATGGATAACATAATCCCCTGTATCCTATCTGACCATAGTGGAATCAAGCCAGTTCTCAGTAACAAAGCATACCACAGAAATTTCTCTAATACATGCAAATTGAACAGCACACTCCTTAGCAATGCCTGGGTAATGGAAGAGATCAGAGAAGAAATACATTTCCTATAACTCAATGAAAATGAAAAAAACCTCACAAAGAAACTTGTGGGACACAGCAAAAGCAGTCCTGAGGGGCAAATTTATTGCCCTCCTTGCCCACATCAAGAAAATGGAGACAGACCAAGTAAATAATCTCATGTTGCAATTAAAACAGCTAGAAATACATTAAAAAAATGGAACCTAAAGTTACTAGACGGAGCCAGATAACCAAATTAAGAGCAGAGATTAACCAATTAGAAAATAAAAAAAAAATTACAGCAAAAATTAACCAAACAAAAAGCTGGTTCTTTGAAAAAATAAACAAAATTGATGGACTGTTTGCAAGAATAATTAAAAAAGGAAGAGAGGAAATCCATTTTAACAAGATTAAGGATGCCACGGGAAAAATCATAACACGTACCCAAGATATCCAAATAATCCTAATGGACTATTTTCAAAAATTAATCTCTAAAGGAAGAAAACCTGGCAGATATTAATGCATTTTTAGAGAAATCCAAGTTGTCCAAACTGAGCAAAGAAGAAACCTATTGAATAAGCCAATATCCTATGAGATACAGGATGCTATCAAAACCTTCCAACCAAAAAAGCCCAGGACCAGATGGATTCATAGCAGAATTCTATAAGACCTTTAAAGAAGAACTAATACCCACACTCCTCAAGCTCTTCAGAGAAACAGAGAAGGAGGGAGCTAACCCAAACTCATTCTACGAAGCCAATATCATACTCATCCCCAAACCAGGCAAAGACCCAACCAAAAAGGAGAATTACAGGCCAATTTCCTTGATGAACACAGGTGCAAAGATCCTTAACAAGATTCTAGCTAAAAGAATCCAGAAACACATTAAAAAAATCATACACTATGAGCAGTTAGGCTTCATCCCAGAGATGCAGGGATGGTTTGACATTGTAATGATTTTAATGACAAGTTTATTTTGTCAGATATAAGGATTGCTACGCCTGCTTTCTTACTAGGGGCATTTGATTGGTAGATCCTTTTCCAGCCCTTCACTCTGAATTTGTTTGCATGTTTGGCTTAGAGGTGGGTCTCCTGAAGGCAACAGATGGATGGGTCATGTTTTAGGATCCAAACTGCAGTTCTTTTTCTTTTGGTTGGTGAAGAAAGCCCGTTAATCTTAAGAGATAGTATAGAGAGATGCATTATAGTCACTGTTTTTCTTCTTTCCTTTCCTCTGTCCTTGCTCAGATAGACTTCTATTAATGCCTGTCTGGGTGCAGGTCCCTGTTCCTGGTTGCTTTTCTCAGGTTGTGTTCCACCTCTTAGTAGTCTTTGTAATGCTGGCTTAATGTTTATGTATTAATTTAGTTTTTCTTTGCTATCAAAAATTTTCAGTTCTCCATCGAATGTGAATGCTAACTTTTCTGAGTATATCAGTCTGGGTTGGCAGTTATTGGCTCTCAGGGCTCATGGGTACTTTCCCAGACCTTTCTTGCATTCAGTGTTTGTGTGGAGAGATCTGTAGTGATTCTAATATTTTTCCTATAGTAGTATAGCTCCTTCTTCAATTTTGCTGCATGCAAGATTGTTTCCTTATCATTCAGATCTATCATTTATTCTATAATATGTCTAGAAGTGTTTCTCCTGGGATCCTGCATGTTAGGTGTTCTATATGCTTCTGTTATGTGGGTAAGATGTTCTTTTTTGAGATGGGGAAAATTTTCACCGATTATCTTGTGGAATAGTTGTTGCATTCCCTTGCTTTGATATTCCTCACCTTCTTATATGAAGGTTGAATTTCGTGGCACTATCTGCTTGCCCTTGAATTTCCCTTTGGTATAATTTAAGTGATTTTTCCATATCTGTCATTTTTTTGTTTCAGTTGATGTACTGTGTCTTCTGTATTCCATTTTGTTCACTCTGTTAACTGTGGCTTCCATTGTGGTTTGCATGGAGGAAATGGACTCATTGTTGATTTCAATGGATTCAATGTTGGTTTTCAAAATACTAATCTCACCTCTTAATAAGGTGTGCACTGCCTCTATTTTGTCACTTATCTCATAGCTTAGTGAGGTGTGTGCTACCTCTATTTTTGCATGCATGTCCTGTTTGATGTCCTGCACCTCTTTTGGTATTTCGACCTGGTGTTCTTTCAAATTCTGGTCTATTTCTCACTTTATTTCTTGAGTCATTGCCTCCAGCATGTCTTGGATGTAGTGTTTGTCTTCCATTCCTGCTTTGCTCCCAGTGGGGCTCTCCCCTGGGTTGCTGCTGGCTTTTAGAGATAGCTTGCTATCCTAGCTGTTGATAAACCTTGTAATATTTCTCTGTGATTTTCTCATGGTTATTCAGGGATTATTGCAGACTAATCTGAAATTTTGTTTTGGTCAATAGGTGTCTGTCTTTGCTTGGTTACTGTTTCTGTGCTGGTAGAGAGAGTCTGTACCTGATCTCGGTTCTGTTGGTGGCCGACCTCCAGCTGCTGGTCTGATCCACACAGGATTCTCAGCTCTCTGCTGTAGATCACTGGCAGTTCCCGCCTTTACATGGGATGAGCAGCCTAGACTGCTCCTGTTTATTCCTACAGGTGTTCTTGGCAAGTTCGGATGTGCTGGATGTACTCTCCCAGATGCTGGAGTCTGCTATGGTCTCCTGATGTTTTGTTTTGTTTTATATTTTTGGCTATTTGTGGGCTTGAACTCTGGTCTTGGGTGCTGTCCCTCAGCTCTTCAGCTCAGGGCTGGAACCCTACCATTTGACCCATAGCACCACATCTGGCCCTTTATGCTTATGTTTTGCTGAGGAATCAGATCCAGGGCCTCTTGCAATCACTGTACTGCTGAGCACATTACCAGCCTGAGCTCCTGACTATTATCGGGTGCTGGAGGCCTGTGTTGTTCAATTCCTAGCCTAGAATACATGGGTCAGGTTCTTGTGGGGTTTGAGCTTCTCTTGTCCTGAACCCCCTGCATCTTTTGCTGTCACAGGCATGATTACCAGGAGTGCAGTTCCCTGTTTTTCTCCCCTCTGCTGAGGCGTATGCTCAGCTTCTGATTTCAGTTGGGAGGAGTTGGTTATGTTGCTCAGGCACCAGATCCCCAGGCCTGGTCCCAGACCCCAGCCTGGGCACACCTGTTGGACCTGTGCTGCTGTGTATCCCACCTAGATTATGCAGCTTGGAGTACACAGTTCAAATTTCTTCCACCGTTGGGTGTCTTGACCCAGTGGTGCTGTTCAAGGCTTGGGCGTTAACGCTTCCTTCCAGGGTCTCTCTTGTTCTAGCCTGGCCAGCTGAGTGTGATCCATGGGCTGGTGGAGCTCTTGAAAAGTTTCTAGTTTTAGTGGGTCCTGTGGTGCAGGTTTTGGGGTAGGGGTTCTGGGGATTCCCACAAGCTTTTGAGGAATACACTGTCTCCCTTGAGGAATACACTGTCCCCTGCAGGGTAATCACCCTGGAGCTAGTTGTTTCTGTGTGATGTAGGTTGTTGGTTGCCATTGCAGTCACAGTTCAATTGAGGTGGTTGTGGGATAGGCTGAGAGGTGGTGGCTCTGTGTGTTTCTTTTCTGTCAGTGCCTCCATTGACACTGTTTGGGTCCGCTCCACGGGATGGGCCTCCGGCCTCCACCCGAGGGGTGGGGAGGGCCTCTGTGCAGGTACTGATTGCTGGGGTTTGTCTCTGTTTGCGCTCTCTGGATCAGCACCAGTTCCTTTCAGTTCTGCTCTGGTGTTCTGTGGGCATCTCATGTATCTCTGAGGTTCCTGCCATGGGGCTGAGTGGCTTTGGTGGGATGGAGCCTCTCTGCTCCAATGGAGAGTGATGGGAAGGGGTGGGATCTTTGTGTAAGTTCCCTGCTCAGAGGATTCTTCATTCGTCAAGATCAGCCAGTCTGACACTGTTACCTCAGGGGTCTTTGGTGCGGGTGATCTGCAGACAACTCCCTGTGTCTCTGGGCCACCGGCAGCTCCCACCAGGCTGGGCTGGCCATGGCTTGGCACGCTGCTTTGTGGCCAATAGACGTTGGGGGAGGCGTCTTCAAGTTTCTCTGTTGTGAAATTCTTCTATTCAATTTCTGTTTTTCTCTGGATGTTGATTTTTGTTGTTGTTGTCGGTCTCTTGGGGAGATTAAACGTTGGAACTCAAACTATCTTTTTGGTTTTGGAGAGCTGTGGCATTCCCCTACTTCCCCGTCACCGTCTTGGACCCCCTCGAGTTTTTGCTTTTTTTATTCAGAAATAATTTTAATTTATCTGTTGAAATGAGTACTAAAGAAACTAAAGATATTTCTGGTGCTTATGTGAAAAATTATACTTTAAAATATTCTGTATTCTGTTTGTATAATGCCCATAATCTATTTTATTCTTTCCTAGATATAAGACTTTGAATTCTACATTGTTTTATAATATATAGGTTCATTAATAAATGTGTCCTTTCAGATTGCATTCCATACCAAAACAGTTTAAGATTCCTTTTTTACTAGGTCCTTATAGTATATTTCTTTGGAATAAAATGACAATGTTGTCTAATTTTAAAGTTTTATTATGATTATGCTATATAAAGGCCTTTCTAAGGTGAAGATTTAATACACTGATGTCAAACTTTTATTTATATGAATTACATATATTGTTACACTTGTAATTTTGTAATCAACTTTTTAATAATTGTTTTTCATTTCTTGCGTCTGAAGAATGAAAAATCTGGAATAATTCACAGATTTTCATATCATCCTTTGCAATTGCCATGTTAATCTCTGTATTGGTGTAATTTGGGTACATGTGCTGCTGAAGCATGTAATGTCCTCTAAATTTAGGTAGTTAATGATGCAATATTTATACAGGATTATATCCTTGGGTGCCTGTTTGTAACAAGGAAACCTTATTGTTCCTAACAATGCTACTGATCTTATTTCCCTAAAATTCTGTGTATAATGGAAAATAATTATATTGTTCAGTTTGTAATTTTTTTGTCAATGACTATTTTAAATCTTTTTCATTTTAGTTTAATCATACATTGAAGCATTTTTAGCTAGGTCCAAAGGGGATGGCTTTTTCAAGTACTTATTTATTCAACTGAGTTTGCTCTGTGTAGCTAACGGATTCAAAGTAAGCCTTGCTTAAGAGCTACTTCTAAACTTCTGCAGCTGAAATTTTCCCAAATGCGGTCTCATTGGCACAAACGTCTACCTGACACTTTACCCTTCTTCCATGTAGGATCAGACCAACCAGAATATCTTACCCTGATCGCGTAAATTGTCTTACTTGAACAAAATAAATCTTAGTTCCAAGGGATCATAGAAAAATGAATATTTCAGACAGAACTTTTCAGATTGGAAGGTTTTTATCAAAATATAATTGTTTATCATACCTACCATTTCAAAAGTAGCTAAAGCCAAGAAGGTGAAAAAATTGTTCATATGCATGATTACCTAATGTCCTGGCCTATCTACCTTCCAACCAGGCAGGAACTTAGACTACTGCCTTTCTATCACCAAATATTGTCATAGCTCCAGGAGAAGTCCATATGTTTCTCCTTGTTATTAGGCCTTAAATTGGTAATGTTTCCCCTTGCCTCCAGTCTGTAAATGTACAAAAGGTAAAGGTTTAAGTCTAACTCTATCAAACACTGAGGTAGAGAAAATGGAAAAATACTTTAAATCAGAGTTGCTTTTGATACCCTAACCAAAACAGAACAATGCAAAACATGTGCCATTTTTTTATATTATATATAGTTATATATTTTATATTTATATGTGCTGATTTTATATTTCACACAGTGAAACTTACTAGAATCAATTGATAATTTGACAAATAAAGTGATATTTATTTATTCCTATAAATATAATTGGAATATAAATAATTAGGTTTAGAATATATATTAGAATATAAAAAGTATCAATGCAATGTCTTCGGTATACACTTGCGATACCTTCTAATTGCTCATGGTCTTCTGAATTCACATTGTTAAAAATCAATGTTGTTTTACTCTAATCTATAAGAGATTTTACTCTGATGCTCTGTTTATTGTTTTAACTCACTGGTCCCAAACTGTTTTTCTACATATTTCTGATGCATTCCTACATATTATACTCCAATTGTCCTAATACGATATCTAATCTTCTATAGACCCATGGGTCCTAATATCTTATGGCTTAGTTACCTGCATCATCAGATAACAGGGGCAAGACTTCTCAACTAGGCTTATGCAACATGCCAGCAGACAGTAACTGAAAATCCATCTCAATTTCTCATTTCTTATATTTCAGGGCTCCAATTCCTTGAGAAACAAGAATTAGCAGCAAGCAATTGTGTAATGTAAGGCAACTTAAAATGAAAGATGAAGTCTCAAAATGGAGAGAAATTACTATATTTCAAACTGAATTTACAGATGACCAGCCCATATGAGTGAACAAGATCAGAAAGTGTCACAAGATTATTTTTAATACCCCTCCCCTAATGACTAACGTAATATTTCAGTCCAGCATTAGTCGGCCCAAAAAATAGTTCCTGGAAGGATAGATCCGTGATTGATCTACCATGGTCAGGAAAACGACTTAGAGGTTAAATGTAATTCAGCAAAACATTAATTGAGAAGATCGTTTGTGCTTCAAAACACTGGTACTTTAGTACAACTTCGTTCTCTTGTATAAAAATGTTGTCATTCTCAAACCAACCTACATTTAATCTCCTGAAAGTGTATTCCTTTTCAAATAAACTTTTTGAAATCACACTTACCAAAATAACATTTGATAAGTAGATGACACTTAGTGACATTACAAGTTTTTCAAGTGTAGGGAGCAAGTTACAATACAGTTGATTCATTTACCCAGCACTAATGTCAGACAGGTTCAACCATTCATTAAAGTCTAGAAATAGTACCACGCACCATTTGTGTTGCTCAGTAGGTGCCTTCCAGAAATTTGTTAAATAGGTCAGCCTCCCATATTTCAACCCTAAACATTAGCTAATAAAGTAAATTTCATCACTTAATAAGGGGCATTTTAAAAAGTCACAAATACTTGCCTTATCATATGCTGTTTTGTTTTCCCTCTGTCTAACACAGTAAGAAATATGTCTTTAAGTCTTGAATATGGGTACTCATTTGAGATGTGACAAAATATATCTTCTATTTCTATCATATACTTCTATAGTAGTATATGTTACTTTTCTTCTTTTTCCAAAACTTATATGTAGTAGAAAGTTTTATTCCATGTAAAATAAAATAATCACACATATTGTACAAAACCATTTATAAAAACTGGTAGTTAAGAATACATTCAAAGCCATTTTTAAACTTTCTTGTTGACTAATGATTAATCTTGAAATGGATGAGAATATAATCATGTATAGGTGTTTCAAGTCTCCAGTCTTGCAAATTGTTATTGCAGATGAATGAATTATGGAAATATAAGCTGACATTAGTTCAAGTATGTGCAGGACTGAAACTCCATGGAATGTATATAAACCTTTCAAATATTAACAGACAGTTTAACAGAATGACTATCAGGAAGTTGAAACCAGAGAGCCATAATAGTAAAGACATAGAATGAATGAAAAATGGAACAAGGGGCAAGTACAGCTAGAATACTCAATGTACACATTTGAGAAAGGAAGTGGTAAATCGGAAATAAATCTTGGAGAAGGGGTGGTTGAGAATGATAGAAGGTGTCACTGTGATCCAGGAGCAATGGATAATTAGGTGGACAAATTTAATTGTAAGACACTTGCACAACCTTTGGAAATTCAGTTAAAAAACACAAAAACACATAAAAATCACAACCAAACAGCAATCTGTAGGGAGTATGAATATGACCTCTCAAAAATTTTAAGCAGTTAATGGAGGAAAGTCTTAGTAAAAGCAAACAAAAATGTTCAAAGAGGATAGTTTGGCGTAGGGGAGGATTCTGAACAGATTTAAATAGATTATCTAAGGTTATAAATCACCTATATCTGCTGCAAATATTATCTTTCTGAACTTGATACTCCAGTCCTGAGCCACAATTGATAGCTTGGAAATATGTAATGGAAGAAACAAGATGAAGAACCCATTACTCCACTGTAGAGAAAGCAATCCTCTATTTTTTCTCTCATCTCTCTTCACTACATTTTATTCATACTTTTAGGTCAATTCATTTTGAATTACATTTTCCTTCTTTATTCTGGCAAAGTAATTGGTCAAATAATTCACTAAAAGTTATTTGCCACTTTTTTTGATTATGCTGTTTAATTGACTAAGCAAGTCCATTAAATTTTCCTCTTGCATTTTGTTGCCATGAAACAACATCTATGTTAATGAGGACAAATCTAATGTAAAAATTGTATCCAGAAAACCAGTCCAAGAAACTGTGATTACAAATACTTGGCTAACTTTTTTCTTTTTCCTTTACCTTGAAAGTCTTCTTGTGTCTAAATTGCCCAGAAAAATAGGTACTCCATCACTTTTTCTTTCAATCAATTCTAAACTCAAGGATATATTTTGCTAACAAGATGCTTAGAGGAAGCCAAAATATACTCCATTTTTTATTCTCACTTAAGACTCTCCTTAGATACCATATCAGGAACAGTGAAGTTTTTCTTTGCAAAACTTTTTCAATATATTATTTTTCTCTTGTTCTTGCATTTGCTCACCAAGATGTATGGAGAAGAATAGAGGTAAATCACCCATACCTTAGAAGACAGGTCTGTTACAAAAGGACAATGCTTCTGTGTCCTACTTCTATGCCCTCCTCTCAGCAATTTCCTGATTTCCAATTAAACACAGCTTCTTGGCTATTGAAGCCTCACCCACTGCTTCATCTTCATAGTTTCTCTTTTAAAACTCTTTTAAGGGTAGAGACCCAGCTATATACAACCAATCTGAAAAAGATCCCAAACCTCAAAATCTAAAGGAGTTTTATGACTCTTCAGGAGGACGATTGGGAGACCTAGGACCCCCCATGCCAATCGTTTGATCATCACATTCCTGCCTCGGTTTGTCCCCTTTCCTATTGGCCAATATTCGTCGCTGTAACTGATCTGGATATGACCAGGTGTCAGGAATGGTAGTGGTTACAGCCCCGTTCATTTTTTGTCTAGGAGACAACTCCTCTGCTACTTGCACTCTCAGCAATCACTGGCAACCCAATGACTCATATCCTTTTGCAGGTTTTGTACGTGTTCCTCCATTTATTGTTCTGGCTACTAATGACTCTCAGTTTTCCCAGGTTCAATTGATTCATCCGTGCACTAAAAGAGCAGTAGGATTGATCCTTGCAATCAGTGCGCAATCATCGCTACAGTGGCTTCAGCTACCACCGCCGCTATATTGCTGTCCCAAAGCGTGTCCACCGTGCAACAGATAAACCAGCTCATCCCTCAACTGTCATCCATAGAATTATAACATTTACAAGTTGCCAATCATCTTAAGGGAGGCCTCCTTGTGCTCCAACAACAAATAGACTTGCTCCAAGAACAGATTACGTTTCTTTGATTACAACAAGGAGGACTATGTAATGCTATGACTACTTCTGTCTGTCAGCTTTCCACTCCCGCACCCAATTTCACTGAACTTAGTAACTACATCAAAGTCCCTAAGTCCCTTAAGTAGTTAAACTTCAACCAAAACCTGCTGCATGATGTTACCCACCTAAACCAGACCACCATTCAGCTTATTCCCGCTGTCTCCCTTTTAGAAGATGTGCTTAAAAAGTTACAACAATGGTTTTCGCCATCCTCTCTGGTCATCTGGGGAGGCCGTGCACATGTAGGGCTTACTCTCTTAGGAATTATTAAATGCTTGCACTCCCGGCAAAAATGCCTCCAATGACGGGTCACCATAATGACGGTCCTTTTAAAAGAAAAGGGAAAATTTGTGGGTAGAGCCGGTCAGAACTGGTTGAGTCAGCTAGAGTAGCAGTTGAAGCACACTTCCTGCTCATAGAGACGGGACCCACAGGCACGTCTGCCTAGCTTTACAGCCATGAGCTGTCCATGCTCCCTACATGCCCCCAGGGGACCAATCAGTGTCTGTCACCAAGCAATGCCCATGATCAACTCCCCGCTAAGTAATTGGCTTGGAAGGACTCAGGAGGTTGGGAAAGCTGGGCCTATAAAATCCCAACCCTTGTGCAGAAATAAACCAGACCTGCTTAAGCCTGTTCTCCCAATGTGTGTTCCTTGAGTGCGTCGTTCACACTTACCTCCTGCCGGAGATCTAGCCCTACAATGTAGCAACGGGGGAGGCCTTATAGTCCTTCACCTTCATTAGACTTTTTTTGAAGCTAAGAATCTGTGATTAGTTGGAAATCAGGCAAGAGCTAAGAGGAGGACAGAGAAATAGGACATAGGAGCATTGTCCTTTTGTAAAAGACACTGTCATCCATGGTATGGGTGATTCAACTCTATTCTTCTCCATACATCTTGTTGAACAAATGCAAGATGAAGAGAAAAAAATAATCTATTGAAATAATTTTGCAAAGAATAACTTCACTGTTCCTGATATGGTATCTAAGGAGAGTCTTAAGAGAGAAGATAAAAGTGCAGTATTCTTCTGTTTCCTTTAAGCATCTTGTTATCAAAATATCTTTGAGGTTATAAGTGATTGATCCAAAAATTGGCAGAGTACTTATTTTTGAGGGCACTTTAGACACAAGAAGACTTTCAAGGTAAAAGAAAAAAGAAAAATGTATAGGTAAATATTTGTGATCACAGATTCTTGGACTGGTATTTTGGAGACAAAGTTTTACATTAGAGATTGTCCTCATTAACATTGATGCTGGGTTTCTGTGGCAACCAAATGCAAGGAGGAAGTTTAATGGACTCGCTTGGACAAGAAAACAGCATGATAAAAAAATGGCTTATAATATTTAGTGAATTATTTTGACCAATTACTTTGCCAGAACAAAGAAGGAAATATTTAATTCAAATCACTTGAATTAAACTTATGAATAAAAGTAGTCAATATAAATTAGAGAAAACGTAGAAGACTGTTTCCTCTCCAATGGAGTAATGGGTTATTGATCTTGTTTCTTCCATTCTATCTTCACAAGCTATCAAGTGTGGCTCAGGACTGGAATATCCAGTTCAGACCAAGAGAACTCGCAGAACAAAATATTTGCAGCATATGTAGGTGATTTATAACCTTAAACAATCTATTTAAATCTGTTAAAAATTCTCCTCTATGGGCTGGGAAGGTGGCTCAGTGGTAGAGCGCTTGCCTTGCATGCCTGAGGCCCTGGGTTCGGTTCCTCAGCACCACATAAGCAAAAAGAAAAAAAAAAAATTCTCCTCTACCCCAAATTGCTCATTTCGAACAGCTTTGTATGCTTTTCCCAAGATTGTCCTTCATTACCTATTTAAAATTTTGAGAGGTCATAATCGTACTCTATAGAGACTGCTGTTTGGTTGTGCTTTTTGTGTGTTTTTGTTTTTTGTTGTGTTTTTTCACTGAATTTCAAAAAGTTGTGAAAGTGTGTTACAAAAATGTCCATCTAATTGTCCAATGTTCCGGGATCAGAGTCATTCCTTCTATCATTCTCAACCAACCCCTTCTACAAGATTTATTTCCGATTTACCACTTCCTTTCTTACATGTGTATATTAAATATTCTAGCTGTACTTGCCCCTTGTTCCATTCTTCGTTCATTCTATAGCTTTATTATTATTCCTTTAATATTATTAATATTAATTCAATTTCCTGATAGTCATTCTGTTAAACTGTCTGTTAGTACTTTGAAAGGTTTATATACATTCCATGGAGTTTCAATTCTGCATATACTTGAACTGATGTCAGCTCATATTTCCATAATTCATTCATCTGAAGTAACAATTTGCAAAACTGGAGACATGAAGCACCTAGACATGATTTCATTGCCCTCCATTTGGAAGATTAATCTGTAGTCAACAAGAAAGTTTAAAAATGGCTTAGAATATATTCCTAAATACCAGTTTTTATAAATGGCTTTGTAGAGTGGTGTGTGATTATTTTATTTTACATGGCATAATATTTTCAACTACCTATAAGTATTGGCAAAAGAAGAAATCTAAAATTTACTACTGTAGAGGAAAATGATAGAAATAGAAGACAGATTGTATGTTTGTCAAATCTCTGATGAGTACCCATATTCAAGACTTAAAGTCATATTTCTTACTATATTAGACATATAGGGAAAACATAAAACACCATATGATAAGGCAACTATTCATGACTTTTTAAAATGTACTTATGTGATGAAATTTATTTATTAGCTAATGTTTTGGTTTGAAATATTGGAGGCTGATCTATTTAACAAATTTTCAAAGGCACCTACTGAAAAACACAAATGGTGGGGGGTACTATTCCTACACTTTAATGAATGGTTGAACCTGTTTGGCATTAGTGCTGGGTGAATAAATCAACTCTATTGAAACTTGCTCCCTACACTTGAAAGACTAGTAACCTCACTAAATATCATCACTTGTATAGTGTTATTTTGGCAAATGTGATTTTTAAAAGTTTATTTGAAAAAGAATATACTTTCAGCAGATTAAATGTAGGTTATCATTTGTTTGAGAATGACAACATTTTATACTACAGAACCAAGTTTACTGAAGTACCAGTGTTTTGAAGCACTAAGGATCTTCTCAATTAATGTTTTTTGAATTATATTTGACCTCTATTTCAAGTATTCCTAGCATTGGTAGACCAATTATGGATCTATCATTCAGGAACTATTTTTTTGCCTGCTGATACTGGACTGAAATCATTCATTAATCATTAGGAGAAGGGTATTACAAATAATCTTGTGACATTTGTGGTCTTTTTCACTCATATGGCATGGTCATCTGAAAACGGAAAGTTTGAATTACTGTACTTTCACATTTTGTGATTTCATCTTGCATTTTAAGTTGCCTTGCATTTCCCAATTGCTCACTGCTAATTCCTGCATTTCAAGGAATTGGGGCCCTGAAATATAAGAAATGAGAAATTGAGATGGGTCTTCAATTACTTTCTCTTGGCATGTTGCATGGGCATAGGTGGGAACTTCTGCCCTAGTTATCTGATGAGGCGGATAACTGGGACCTGGGATCCTAGGACCCATGGATCCTGTAGAAGAATAATACCTTTTAGACACCATATCAGCAAAATTTGAGTATAATCAGTAGGAATGCTTCAGAAATATGGAGAAGAGTTCCGGGAAGATGGCGGAGGAGAAGCTGGAATCTGAACAAGCTCTCGCATAGAAAGCAGTTTTAGAATTCCAGTGAACAGTCCTAAGCCAGAGAATCACACCAAGTGTGCCATCACAGGACAGAGAGTTAGACAAGAGAGGGGAAGCCAAGGAAACGCATCAGCTGCTGCTCCGGCGGCGGGGTCGCGGCAGCAACCACCGCCACGGAGTCATACCTGAGACACAGAGAGTCGGGACGAAGGAGCCAGACGCAGCGGACGAGCAGATTCTACTCAACACCAACAAGAACCGACAAGGAGCGAACATCTTCATCCTGCTGTTTGCAGACCAGAGACGACCCAGGATCCAAGACTCGGCGTGAGTACAAGCCCGACATCCTCACTCCTCAGGGAGCAGAGGAAGGAAGGCCACCCCTCCCCCCCCAGCACCGGTGATCTCCATCTTGGATACCGACAAAGCTCTGAGGAGCTGCTAGCTCCAGCTCAGCCCTTGGAATAAAACGAGTCATTTAGCAGGTCACAAGAACTTAACGGCGAAGTGACCTGCCAGACTCAGCTCCATCCAGGAAAAAGTCACCCAGCTCAGGCGCCAGCCATCGGAGTGCCTTGCCTCACTGGGTAACCAGAGCCAGAGGCTGCCCCTCCCTCTAGCAGCCACCACAATCAATTGAAAAACAGAAACCCTGAGAATGGCTCCAGGCTGGGCGCTGTGAGCTTTATCACAAAATAGCCCCAGGGAAAAGCTACTGTTTGTTGAAAGGCCTCAATTCTACCCAGAACCTAGCCTCATCACCACATCCCCCTCTTTTGTGACTCTCAAAGCAGACCACCCTCCCAGAAAACTAACCTGGGAGGGGGATCTCAAAATCTTGGGTAAAGCAGAGCATTTTTCTGCCTCTTCCAACCAACCGACTTAAGAAACAAATCAAGCCACAGGACCTCAAGCTGACCAGAGACTCCAACAAGAGACTGGTTGCAGACAAAAGGGAGATACAGGATTCTTCCCACTCCTCCCCCCCCAAAAAAAAAAATCAAAAGACTTTTTTTTCTTTTTTTTCTTTTTTTTTCTTCTTCTTCTTCTTCTTTTCTTTTTTTTGCTTGTTTTTTGTTTTTTGTTACCTTATATATATATATATATATATATATATATATATATATATAAATTTTTTTCCCTTCTAAAACTTTTATTAATCTTTAATTTTTGCCTCTTCTGAAAAAATAATTGTTTTCCAGTAACTTTTTTTTTTCTCATCTTATAATTTTTATTTTAGGAATACGTGAATGAGAGTTTTCCTTTCTTTTCTTGTCTTCTTTCTCTTTTTCTTTCTTTCTTAATTATCTTTTTGTTTTTTATCTAGCTCTACTGAACTTCTGATCTTTCCTTCTCCCTTTCCCATCCTTAAAGATTTTCACATCTCCTCTATGTCCCTCCCCTTCTCTCAACATATTCACATTCCTCTCTAAATAGACGGTCTTTTAACCTCTATAATAACATTAATTTTTACGTTTCTATTCTTTTTCTGGTCTCTCTTTATTCCCCTTTCTGTCTCTTCTTTTTTTCTCTCTCTCTACTTGCATCCTACCCAACCCATTTCCTGCACTGTGATTAGGACATAGTTAACTCTCCCTGTGCCTCCCCACACCAATCTATTCCCATTTTTTACCCACATCTCTCCCTAATCCTAATAATTTCTGGTTTTCCAAATTCTTTTCTGCGGTTCGAAGTCCTTTAACATATAGTCGTTTGATGTTGAATAGATGTATCTGTTGAACTAGATTGTATCTGTAGACTATTGACTGTACAAATGCAAACTTTGGTTGATGGTTGCCTTAAGATAGTGTTCTAGCACAAAACTGGTGCAATTTTATCTCAAATGGGCCGAGTAAGCCGGAAAAACACAAGAAAAATGGCAAATTCGGGTATCTCAATTCCCAACCTTGATAATCAGGGATTAGAACAGATAAAGAATAATCCAGAGGAGAGTTCCCAAATAGCTCTACAAACACTAATAGCAAACATGATAAATGAGAAGTTTGACAATGTACAAAGGACTCTGTATGAGCGTGATAGGGAGAGAGAGGAGGCATCCCAGAAGTTTATACAGGAATATCATAAGCGTGAGGAAGCTTCTCAAAAACTGATACAGGATTTGCGTGAACAACTTGAGAATACTCAAAGAGAAAGGGAGGAATGGCATGAGCAGGCAGAGAACACTAAAAGAGAACTGCAGGAATCCCACAGAAAGGAGGAAACTAATCAAAGAGTAATTCACGAATTAAGAGACCAGGTAGAGAATACACAAAGATCACTAAAGGCATTCATGGAATCCATTAACAAAGAGCTGAAGGAAGTCAGGGAGACCACAAAGGGAATGCTGAATGGAACCCAACAGAAGGAATGGCAGTCCAAAGAAACCATAACCAATCAACTAAGTGATTTGAGAACAAACACTGAACACCAAATTAAGGAAGTAAAGAAATTCATACAAGACCTAAAACAGAGCTTCAACAAAGAACTTGAAGCCATCAAAGCTGACCAATTAGAAGGAAAAGAGATAAAAAACAAAGTAGAGAGTCTTGACAGCAGGTTAGACCATGCAGAAGATCGAATCTCAGGGATTGAAGACAGCCTAGATATTATAGAGAAAGAACATACAACCATCCAAAACAAGTCCAAGAAATATGATAGGTCTATGCAACACCTGGAAGATACAATCAGAAGGCCCAATCTAAGGATAATGGGTGTAGAGGAGCACCTAGAAACTGAAGTTAATGGTCTAGGAAATTTGTTTAACAGGATCCTAGCAGAGAACGTCCCAAACATACAAAAAGATAGGCCTATTCAGATACAAGAAGCTTTTAGAACCCCAAATAGACCAGACCAGAATAGGACATCCCACCGTCACATTATAATCCACACAGGATCAACCCAGACCAAGGAAAAGATCCTTAAAGCTGTCAGGGAGAAAAGGTTAATCACCTATAAAGGGAAACCAATTAGAATTACCTCAGATTTCTCAGCAGAGACAATCAAAGCAAGAAGAGCCTGGAATGACGTATGCCATGCCCTAAAAACAAACAACTATCAACCAAGAATACTGTACCCAGCTAAACTCTCCTTCATAACTGAAGGCCAAATAAAAACCTTCCATAGCAAAGAAAAATTGAAACAATACATCTCCACCAAACCAGCCCTACAAAAGATTCTTAAAGATGTCCTACACATAGAAAACCAACAAGAACGCAACAAAGGCCAAGAAACTGCACCCAAACTGAGAATCCAAGAACCTTAGGAAGAACCCAGCTTTCACAGCCCCCAAGAAGGTGGATAACATGGCAGGAACTCCCAAATACCTCTCAGTCCTATCTCTTAACTTTAACGGACTGAACTCTCCAATTAAGCAACATAGACTGTCTAATTGGATTAAAAAACAAGACCCTTCTATCTGCTGCCTGCAGGAGTCACATCTTGCCCGTAAAAACAAACATATTTTCAAGGTTAAAGGCTGGAACAAAATCTACCAAGCAAACGGCCCTCATAAACAGGCGGGAGTTGCAATCCTAATATCAGATAAAATAGACTTCAAATTAAAATTCGTGAGAAGAGATAAAGAAGGTCGCTACATACTAATTAAAGGATCTCTCCTTCAGGAGGATATTACAATTCTAAATACCTATTCGCCAAACAATGGAGCACCCAAATTTATCAAAGAAACACTACTTTCCCTCAAATCCCATATAGATCCAAAGACATTAATTGTTGGGGATTTTAACACACCACTCTCCCCACTAGATAGTTCAACTCGGCAAAAACTCAACAGAGAAACCACAGATCTAAACAGATGCATAGATCAACTAGACTTAACAGACATTTACCGAACATTTCACCCAGCAGCATCAGAATACACGTTCTTCTCAGCAGCACATGGAACGTTTTCTAAAATAGATCACATTGTAGGCCACAAAGCAAACTTGTCTAAATTCAGAAACATTGAAGGTATACCCTGCATTCTCTCTGACCACAAGGGAATAAAATTAGAACTCAACACCAAAAGCCACCAAAGAAAGTCCGGTATCACATGGAGGCTGAACAACACAATGCTGAACCATGAGTGGGTCACGGAAGAGATTAGAAAGGAAATTCAAATGTTCATGCTATTCAACAAAAATGAACACACAAATTACCAGCTCCTCTGGGACACAGCAAAGGCAGTACTCAGAGGCAAGTTTATAGCTCTGAGCTCCTACATCAACAAATTGGAGAGATCGGAAACTAGCAATTTAATGACACATCTAAACCTCCTTGAAAAAGAGCAGCAAGATAAACCCCAATCCAGTAGACGGAAAGAAATAATCAAAATTAAATAAGAATTAAATGAATTAGAATCCAAAAAAACTATAGAAAGAATCAACAAAACAAAGAGTTGGTTCTTCGAAAAACTTAACAAAATTGACAGACCCTTAGCAAACCTTATCAGAAAAAGGAGAGAACACACCCAAATTAATAAACTCAGAGATGAGAATGGAAACATCACCAAGGAAACAACCAAGATTCAGAACATTATAAGGGAATACTTCTCAAAACTTTATGCTAATAAGTTTGAGAACTTGACAGAAATGGACTTTTTCCTAGCAAATATTGACATGCCAAAACTAAACCAAGATGAGTTAAACCAACTTAACAGGCCCATATCAAGAATTGAAATAGAAACAGCAATAAGAGACCTCCCAGCTAAGAAAAGTCCAGGACCAGATGGTTTTACAGCGGAATTTTACAAGGCCTTCAAAGCAGAGCTCACACCAACACTCCTCCAAGTCTTCAATGAAATTGAAAGAGAAAGCTCACTACCGAACACATTCTATGAAGCCATCTTAACCCTCATCCCAAAACCAGGCAGGGACTCATCAAAGAGAGAGAACTATAGACCCATTTCTTTGATGAACATTGATGCAAAACTTCTCAACAAAATTTTGGCCAATCGACTTCAACAATTCATCCAAAAAATCATACACCATGATCAAACAGGATTCATTTCAGGGATGCAAAGCTGGTTCAATATATGCAAATCAATTAATATTATTCATCACATCAACAAGATCAAGAATAAGAACCACATAGTTATCTCAATAGATGCAGAAAAAGCATTTGACAAGATCCAACACCCCTTTATGATGAAGGTTCTGGAAAAATTAGGAATCCATGGAACATTCCTCAATACAATAAAGGCTGTATATGACAAACCTACAGCCAGCATTATACTCAATTGTGAAAAACTAAAGCCATTTCCTCTTAACTCAGGAACAAGACAAGGATGCCCACTCTCTCCACTTCTCTTCAATCTAGTATTAGAATGCCTAACTACAGCAATAAGACAAGATGCAGACATAAAGGGGATCCAAATAGGGAAAGAAGAAATAAAACTCTCCCTCTTTGCAGATGACATGATCCTGTATTTAAAGAATCCCATAGACTCCACTCCCAAATTACTCAAGCTGATTCAAAACTTTGGCAAAGTAGCAGGGTATAAAATTAACCCCCAAAAATCAATGGCTTTTCTATATGCCAACAATGAGAAAAGTGTGGCTGAAATTAGGAAAGCAACTCCATTTGTAATAGCCCCACAAAAAATAAAATACCTAGGAATTAACTTAACCAAAGAAGTGAAGGACCTCTATGATGAAAACTTTAAAATCTTGAAAAAGGAAATCAACACAGAACTTAAAAAATGGCAAAACCTCCCAAGCTCCTGGATTGGCAAGATTAACATCATGAAAATGGCAATACTTCCCAAGGCTGTCTACAAATTCAACGCGATACCTATCAAAATTCCACCCTCATTCTTCAAGGAAATAGAGGAGGCAATCCAAAAATTCATATGGAACAATAAAAGACCCCTAATAACAAAAAGGCTCCTCAACGGAAAGAACACTGCTGGAGGAATATCAATACCAAATTTCAAACTCTACTATAAAGCCATAGTAATCAAAACAGCTTGGTATTGGCATAAGAACAGACCTCAGGACCAATGGAATAGAATTGAAAACCCAGAAATGAACCTACAGACCTATAGCCATCTAATCTTCGATAAGGAAGCTAAAACAATAGAATGGAAGAAAGACAGCCTCTTCAGTAAATGGTGCTGGCAAAATTGGTTAACTACATGTAGAAAACTAAAGCTAGATCCTTATATATCACCCTGCACCAGAATCAACTCCAAATGGATCAAAGACCTTGAACTCAAAGCAGACACTCTGAAAACATTACAGGATGGAATAGGAGAAACCCTAGGTCTCCTTGGCTTAGGTCGAAATTTTCTGAATAGAGACCCGGAAGCACAACAAATCAAAGAAAGGTTGGACAAATGGGATTGCATAAGATTGCAGAGCTTCTGCAGGGCAAATGACATAGCTGGCAAGATCAATATAAAGCCCACCGATTGGGAGAAGATCTTTACTAGCCATACAACGGACAAGGGTCTCATATCTAAAATATACTTGGAACTCAAAAAATTAAACCACCCAACAACAAATCCTCAAAGAAACAACTGCCCAATAAATAAGTGGGCAAAAGACTTAAAGAGAAGCTTCTCTGAAGAAGAAAGAAGGATGGCCAATAGACACATGAAGAAATGTTCAACATCCCTAGCCATAAAAGAAATGCAAATCAAAACAACATTGAGATTTCACCTCACTGCAGTTAGAACAGCAAAAATCAAGAACTCTAACAACAACAGATGCTGGAGGGGATGTGGACAGAAAGGAACCTTACTTCATTGTTGGTGGGAATGTAAACTTGTTCAACCACTTTGGAAAGCAGTATGGAGGTTCCTCAAAAGACTTCACATAGATCTCCCCTATGATCCAGCAATCCCACTTTTAGGCATTTACCCAAATGTTTACAAACAAGACCACACTAAAGCTACCACCACAACTATGTTTATTGCAGCATTATTTACCATAGCTAAGACATGGAACCAACCCAGATGCCCCTCAGTAGATGAATGGATCAAGAAAATGTGGTATATATACACAATGGAATTCTATGCCTCCATCAGAAAGAATGACATTTCCCCATTTGTTAGGAAGTGGAAAGGTTTGGAAAAAATTATATTAAGTGAAGTAAGCCAGGCCCAAAGAAGCATAGGACCCATGGTTTCCCTTATTTGCAATATCTGGTATAGGTATGAGTCAAGCGGAAAAGGTCAGATAATGTGATGTTAGGAAAATGAACCCTTAAATATGTATTTTAATGTTTTCGTTTCTTTCATGCATGTGTTTCTAACGCATTTATAAGATTATTTCTTTGTTGCTTTGTATGTCCCTCCCCCACAGTGTAACCCCCGCTTTCACTATATTTGATGTCAGTATAACATGTGGAGGAGATGGGGACAAACAAGTCGTTTAAGGATTCAGGTGGACCTGTTGCAACAATGAGAAGTACAAAATGTCATGTCAAAACCAGCTTTACAATGTCGTTGTGCGGGGGGAGGGGGGTATAATTGGGTGGGGGGAGGGGGGTAAAATTGGTTGGGGGGAGGGGGGAGGCGGGGAAGGGAAGTGAAGGGTAAACAAAGGAGGAGGCTGCAATGCTTGGTAAGAAATGTATGCATTATCCTGCCCATGTAATTGTAGCCCCTCTGTACAGTATGTTCTCAAATAAAATAAAATACAATTAAAAAAAAAAAGAAATATGGAGAAAAACAATTTGGGACCAGCGAGTTAAAACAATAAACAGAGCAGCAGAGTAAAATCCCTTATAGATTAGAGGAAAACAACATTTTTTTTTTACCATGTGAATTCAGAAGACCAAGAACACTTAGAAAGTATCACAAGTTTATACCGAAAACCTTGCATTGATACTTTTTTATATTCTAATATATATTCTACTCCTGATTATTTATATTCCAATCTATTTATTGGAATAATATAAATTAATTTATCAAATTATCAATTAATTCTAGTAAGATCCACTGTGTGAAATATAAAATCAACACATATACGTATAAAATATATAATTATCTATAAGAAAAAGTTTTGCATTGTTCTATTGTGGTTAGGGAATCAAAGGCAACTGTTTTAAAGCATTATTCCATTACCTCTACCTCATTGTTTGGTAGAATTAGAACTAAAGCTTTACCATTCGAGGATGTACAGCTTAGAGGCAAGAGGAAACACTGTGATTAAAAAACTACTAATTTAAGGCCTAATAACGAGGAGAAACATATGGACTTCTCCTGGAGCTATGGAATATATTTGGTGATAGAAAATCAGTGGTGTAACTTCCTGCCTGGTTGGATGGTAGTCAGGCCAGGACATTAGGTAATCATGCATATGAACAATATTTTCACCTTCTTGGCTTTAGTTACTTTTGAAATGGTAGGGTGCAATAAACAGTTATATTTTGAAAAAATACCTTCTAGTCCGAACAGTTCTGTCTGAACTGTTCGTCTCTCTATAATCCCTTGTAATTAAGATTATTTTTGCTCCAGTAAGACAATATATGCTGTCAGGGTAAGACATTCTGGTTGGGCTGTTCCTACATGAAGCAAGGGTAAAAGGTCAAGGAGACATTTGTGCCAGCAAGACCTCATTTGGGAAATTTTAAGCTGCAGAAGTTTAGAAGTAGCTCTAAGCAAGGCTTACTTTGAATCCATTAGCTCAACAAAGCTAAATCAGTTAATAAACAAGTACTTGAAAATCCATCACCTTTGCACCTATCTATAAAGGCTTCAAAGTATGATCAAATTTCAAATGAAAAAGACTTAAAGTAGTCATTTACAAAAACTTGCAAATGTGAGCAATCAAACAAACAACATAAGTTTTTTCCACATACACAGAATTTTAAAGAAATAAGATGAATAGCAATTTTGGGAACAATAAGGTTTCCTTGTTACAAATAGGCAACCAAGGATATATGCCTGTCTTAAGATTGCATCATTAATTACTTAAGTTTATAGGATACTACATGCTTCAGCAGCACGTCTAACCGAATTACAATACAGAGATTTATATGGCTCTTGCACAAGGATGATATGAAAATTTGTGAAGTATTCCATATTTTTCATTATTCAGATGCAAGAAATGAAAAACAGTTATTCAAAAGTTGATTACAAATATACAAGAGTAATAATATGTGTAATTCATAGAAATAAAAGTTAATTTGACATCAGTGTATTCAATCTTCACCGTTTTAGAAAGGCCTTTACATAGCATAACCTTTATAAAACTTTTGAAATAAGATAACATTGTCATTTTATCCCAAAGAAATAAAATTCTATAAGGACCTAGGAATTAAAAGAATCTTAAAATGTTTCTATATGGAATGCAATCTGAAAGAACACATGTATTAATGAACGTATGGATTATAAAACAATGTCAAATTCAAAGTATTATATATAGGAGCGAATGAAATATATTATGGACATTATACAAACAGAATACTAAATATTTTAAAATATACTTTTTCAGACAAGCACCAGAAATATCTTTAGTTTCTGTACTACTCATTTCAACAGATAAGTTAAAATTATTTCTGATTTAAAAAATCACAAACTCTATAGAAATCATTATAGATGTATACAAACAACTCGAATATATTTTGACATCAATGTCAGGCAATTCACTTGGAAGAATACCATGGAGTACATGAATTTTTAAAGTAAGGTATTGCTGTTGCTTTGTATTGTGAAAATATTTTCTATGGACACATAGGATGGACTGGCAATTTTGAAATTTAAGAAACTTAACTGATCCATTAGGACTTAGGAGAACAATTTGTACAGCTTTCCACAACTTCAAAGAGGTAGTGATACATACTTATCCTTTTGGCAATATCAAATGCAGTTTCTTCCAAGTTGTGCTTCAGACCTGGCTTGATATAATGGTTCAACAGAAGGAGATCCAGCGTATCTTTGCTATATCTATTCCCAGCAGCAAGATGCAGGGGGTCAAGAGGCCTTTAACTTGGCCATTGGTATCTGCATCATGATGAAATAAAGAAGCCACTCTGTTATTATTCCATGTATAAGTACTGTGCAGGGATGTCCAGCCATTCGCAGTTATTACATGAATATCTGCCTTGAGCCACCAACTCATGGACAATATCTAAGTGTCCACTGTAGGCGTCTCGATGAAGAGGGGTATACTCATCGTCATCCCTAGTAATCACATGAGTGGCCTTTTTGGAAAATAGTCTCTGCACTGTAGTAAGGCGATTATTTTCAGCAGAACAAAGAAGAAATTTGCTTGGATACTATTTCATTTTTTTCTTGCAATTGATACCATTTCTCACTTTTTCATCTTGTTCCTCAACTTCATCAGAATTGCCTAACCAGAGACTTTGAGTGCCAATGAGAATGAGCTCTCCATGTATTTCCCCAATAGTTCACATTGGATGAAATGGTCAGAAAAATCTGGTGAATTTTCTGCATCTGTTTTTTTCACTATTATTTATTTTCTCTTTTTTCATTTTTACTATTCTAAATTATTCGAACTGGAGAGGAGGGAATTGGTAGAGAGCAGAGGAAAGATTTTCCTCCGTATTTAAAGGTACAGACTGAAAATGAGGACCAGTGTTTTCTTCTTGTGCAGCTTATTCTAAGAATGAGAAAACAGGAAATAATGTATTCTATGTAAATAAATTGGGATATGGTAGAGCAGAAAGTGAAATGATGCAACCAAAAATATAAAAGCAAAATAAATTAGGATAATTGTGGAGCAATCATATTACCTATGAGAACCATGAAAGGGAGAGAGGGAGAGACAGATATGCAATGATCTAGCTAGCCACAAAATCCATCCCTCTCATCAAATTATAGAGCAAATAAATTCATTTTTTAAAAGAGATGGAAATACAATTTAAGATCAGATATCTCCATTGTTTTTAATTATATTCTTATTATCTTAAATACTTGTATAAGGGAATTTTCATTCAACATATCAGTTTTCTAAGTAAAATGGATCTTTATATAACTTTTCCACACCCTTCCAAACCTCGCCCCACTTTAATTTTTTCTAGTTTCATACTATCTGCATTGAATATTATACCTTCACTCTCTTCCTCCATATCTCTTTTTATTCCTTCCTTTTGACTTCCACTCACATATTCCAAGTGATAGTTTCCTGGTATTCATTTTGTTGGAGTAAAGTTCAATTTTATAAGAAATTACACCTTTGAAATACTCCTCTGCAAATAGCACGCTTTGGTTAATATTTTTGTGTAAACTTGTATAAATTTCTAGCTTCCAAATATGGCTCTGACTTAGTTCCATTAATATATTTTTAGATCTATCCTTTTCGTTGCAAATAATGTAAGAGTCTTCAAAATGGATGGGTTCAATCCAATTGTGTATATGTGCCACACTTTCTCTAATCATCACTCTGCCAAAGGGCATCTGGGCTGTTTCCTTAACTTGGCTACGGTGAATAGTGCAGCAGTGGACATGATTGTGAAAGTGATTTTACTGTTACATTTTGGAATAATTCATCACTTCCTTTGTGGGAGCAATACTCTATCCAGTTACCCAGAATAAGAACATCCTTCCCTTCATCTTCATCACATTGAATTGCAAGTCCTCAAAAACACACTTACCCATACAGGTCTCAATAAGCTAAAACACCACTGTGCCCATATTCTTTCAAAACATTTTTCTCATAATTGTACATATAATTTAGTGAGAACCTTCTATGTACTTTCCTAATGTGGGAATGAGGGACATGACAGAGTAAACGTAAGAAATATGCAACTTAATTAGCTATTATCATATTTAAAATCATGTTCAGCTCTAATTCATAGCCTCACATAATATTATTTTAATCTTTATTTGATTACTTCATCTAACCCGTAAATTAAATCAGGTGAGTTAAAAGCAAAGGCAAAAAGTGTGGTTTTATTTTGACACTCATGTGTGAGGTTGCACAACATGGGCAAATAGATGGATTGGAATTAATAGCTCTTATCCTTTTTGTTAACGTAGAGATGATTTTCCCAACCTGATTCTTGAATTCGTATTCCATTCAACAACAAGAAACATGTAATAATTTCCTTTGTTTTGCTCCTTATAAAATTTTTTCCATTTTATTTTATAATGGATGATTTCATAAATGTACTGTAGATACAAAAATATGTTAAAATATTTCTATCCATATGCATTGATATATACATACTCACATATATTATGCAGGTTATAATGATAATGTATAATTTCAGTAACTGTACAATTTACTAAATTATTAAAACTATCGACAGCTCATGCCTGTCATCCTGGTTACTCGGGAGGCTGAGATCTGACAATCATTGTTTGAAGCCATCCTGGGCAAGAATGTCCAGGAGCCTCTTATCACCAAACAACCAACAGAAAATCAGAATTGGAACTGTGGTTCAAATAGTATAGCGGTAGCCTTGAGAGAAAAATCTCAGGGACATCATCCAGGTTCTTAGTTTAAGAAGTACAATCTACCCAAATAAAATCTATTTAATTTACACCTGTGTAATTAAAGTATTTCCATCACCCAAATGCACAACCATGCTCATTTGCAAGGTAACTCTGTTTTGTGTGAAGTACCATAAAATATTTTCACTTAAGTTGAAAGCATTGGAATGTGGGTTCATTCTATCTCTCTCATGCATTTTTCCACTCAAATATTCAAATCTTACAATTATTCCAATTATTTAAAATCATAGCTTTTTACTTTCATACCCAAATATTAGAGTTTGAATTGAGTGTCTTGTGCCCCCTAAATGGGTGTTCTTACCACTTTGTTATGTCCCCAGCTCTAAATTATCCTGATTATTTTTCAGATCCTTGTGTATGACGTTGGGCTCAGTCCATGTTATGTTATTCTTCCTGGAATTTAGAATAACAGGTGCATGGCATTGTGTACTGATTTTTCTGTCCAGTCTGGGCTTTAACCTCTATCCTCAAGAGTAGACTCCCATGTAGTCAGGATTTTCATAAGTTTGTGATAGCTGATGTTGTTTTAAGTCTTTGCATTTCCTGCAGGTTCTTGACTACTAAATTAATTTGTTTTCTTGGGTTGTGTTGTTTCATTTGAATGTATGTGTTGAGTTGTTCCTCACTTGTCCTTTTGTTTCTTTCAATCAAGTTCTTACCTAAAGTGCTGAGAAACCAATTCTTCTTTTTCATGATAGTCAAGGTGAACATGATTTATTACAAAGCAATTTCAGTAATATTTAAACATCTTCATATCTATGGATGGTACATAAATGATAAGTGCTGCGATGGGTTTTTTTTTTCACAGCAGTCTTTGCCATGCACAGACAGATCATCATAAAATCTATGAAGATAATAAAACTACAGATGCAAGCAAAGAGAAGAAAAACCTATTATTAATTGTTTGACAGAGGCTTGCGTTTTAGTGAAAGAAATACGTTGCTTGATGCAAGATTTCACAAAATTGTATTTCTAGGGGGAAGCTAAACAACCATCTAATTCTACAGAATTGAGGGAGAAGAATCAAACTCCTGAATAGTTTACATATGGGTCAAATAAAAGCATGCTTCTAAAAAGAGAGTTGACTTTAGAGAAACGTGATGAGTTCTATGTAAATAGATGCTTAGCTGATTTTGTTAATTTGTAAACTAATACTGGGAAATAGGGTACAGCAAGGTAAAAAAAGAACTTCGCATTGAAATACTCATGTGTGTGTGTGTGTGTGTGTGTGTTTGTGTGTGTGTGTGTGTACATGCACGTGTATACACGCATGCTCATGTGCAAGTGCTAATTTATTCATTCATCATCCCTAAGATTCTGTGTCCAAGGATAGTGGTTTACCACTTGAGGCATTGTTCCACTTCTGGTTTTTTGGAGATAATCACATGTATTTTCATGATTGGACTGGCTTTGAATAGTGGTCTTCATATCTCAGCCTCCAGAGTAGCTAGCTAATCTTACTCAGCCTCCAAGTAGCTAGTTAAAATTGGGCCTGTCCTCTATACTTCACTGCTTTTTTATTCTTGTCCTGAGGTGTTCACATGCCTAAGTCATATATATGTCTAGTTGCTTTAAGAAATACTCTTATTGCTTGGCACCAGGGGCTCCCATCTGAACTCTTAACTACTGAGGAGGCTTGAGAACAGAACCCAGGCCAAAAGTTTAGTGGACTTCCTTCTCAATATATAGTTGGGTGCATTGGATCATTTCCACCATCCTGCACTATCTACATGTTAAGATTGGAAGGGCTGCCGAATCCAGGCCAGCCAAGTTAGGAAGCAAGACAATTTGGTGTGCACCCCTTATACCCTTGATAATGGGAAGGCTAAAAATTCAGATCAGATGCATGTTCTTTTGAAAGGGAACCCATATCCTAAAATTAACCAATGATATGACACCACTCTACAAAAACAATACCCAAATTGAACACAATTTCCCACAACCAAAATAAGCATATACTTTAACATGCAAAAACTTAGTACAATCTGCTCTTTGCTCTAATATCAGCTTCATCTAATTATCATATGATGTGACAGAATAGTTTCTTCATTAAACTGATTATATATTTTAAGAAACCTAGAAAATTCTTTCTCACATATTAAATCCAACGAATGGCAAATTGCCTCATTTCTTACCTATTTGGCTACTACTATAAGTTCATCTTATGATTATTATTAATAGTAATATATTCAGATTTATTAATTTACTATGTAACAGTTTTTAAACTTTTGGCTTCTCTGCTGAAGTCGAAGTATTTAAATAGTATCATCAAATTATATTACTTGGGTACTTAGGGCAGTTTTTTAAAAAGTTTTAAACCAATGGTTTCTAGTAATTCTGTTTTTTTTTGGGGGGGGGTGTCGGATCATGGGACCTGAATTCTGGGCCTGGGCGCTGTTCCTCAAGGCTAGTTCAAGGCTAGCACTCGACCACTTGATCCACAGTGCCACTTCCAGTTTTTTTTTCTGTTTATGTGATGCTGAGGAATTGAACCCAGGGCCTCAAACATGCAAAGCAAAAGTTCTACCACTGAGCCACCTTCTTAGCTCTCTATGAATTCTTAATTGGTATATTATTTAGTTTATTTTTAATTTTAATTTAATTTAATTGTAAAGGTAATTTACAGAGGGGATACAGTTATCTAAATAAAGTAATGAGTACATTTATTATGGAAGGAACATATTTATCGCTTCCATTGATTTTTTTGCACACTCAAAAAAAAAACTACTGATGCTGTTCCTGTTGATATTGACCAATGGGTACTTTTCTTTCTTCATGCATTTTTTATTATAAACTTGATATACAGAGGGCTTACAGTTATTTAAGTCAACTAAAGAGTACACTTCATTTTATTTTCTAAATTTTGAATTTAATTATTTTCTTTTGTTTCTTTAGGGTTATTCTTTTTTCAGAGTTATAGGATTAGTTAATTTAGTTTTGCATAATTTTAACATATGTAAATTATTCAGAGATATATTTTTTGCTTTCAAAACAGTTAACATGTGAATATTTAAAAAATATTTTCTTAAATTTTATATGGTTGATGAATTTAAATAAATTTAATTTCTTAAAGTTCTAAACATATTTGTTCAGGTAATGAATACTGTATTTTCAAGAAGCACATACTTTATTAAAAAAGGCTGCACTACATGGTCACTTTTTGGAAATATTTATAGTTGAATTAAAAAAAAAAAACTGAGCTGGAAGCCGGGCGCTGGTGGCTCACGCCTGTAATCCTAGCTACGCAGGAGGCTGAGATCTGAGGATCTCGGTTCAAAGCCAGCCCGGGCACGAAGAGACCGTGAGACTCCTATCTCCAATAAAAACCACCAGAAAACCGGAAGTGGTGCTGTAGCTCAAATGGTAGAGCGCTCGCCTTGAGCTGAAGAGCTGAGGGACAGCGCCCAGGCCCAGAGTTCAAGCCCCACGGCCGACCAAAAAAAAAAAAAAAAAAAAAAAAAACTGAGCTGGGCATAGTGATTTGTGGTTTCCTTTTTCTAACTATGGTGGGAAGTGTAAATAGGGTTTGTAATTTGGGAAAGACTGGGAAACTTTGAGACCTTATAAAATTTCCAGAGTGAAATGATTAGAGATATAGCTATGCCTAGCAAGATATAGAGCACCTGGTTATCATATACTAAATCTTGAGTTAAAACACCAGTAACATCAATCTTTTATCAAAATAAAAGTATACATGTTTCAAAATGTTTATTATTTAAAACTTGTTTGCAAATTTCTCATGTCTTTTATTTCTTAATTTTAAATTTACTTAATCTATAAGAATCCAAGTATCTTGTGACTGTTTTATTTCTACTAAACTTTTAATAGTATGAGCAATATTATGATTTCATATATTAAAATACTTTTACTGTTTGTGATAATTTTCCCTGTTTAATATGATAATAACAATATTCCAAATGTGTGTATGTGCTATGTGTGTGTGTGTGTGTTTATGTGGGTTTTGTGTGTGTGTGCTTTGTGTGTACTTTGTAATGCTTGGGAGATCACACAATTGCTTCACATATGTTAGGCCAAAGTTTTATTACTGAACTATACTGTCTAGTTATAATACAAATTGTGTTTTAAGTTATGACTTTTTAAAATTTTCATTCCTAGTATGCTTTTCCAAAATTATATATGATAAAATGTGATCCATCTTCTATCCACATTAGCAATTGTTAGTTTTATTCTTTCTCTTATTTCTTTGGAAATGAATTATATTCCTATTACAACTTTTTTACATTGTAACAGCTCTATACAATGCTTTGTTTTCTATTTTATTTTTTCCATGTTATCTGACTTTCAGTCCAAACTATCAGGTGGATTAAAAAGAAACTTGATTCAGGACACTTTATTTTTCTCCTTCTCTTCTCTGAAATCTTTCTGTTTTTTGAAACAATACCAATGACATACAGCTCCTATGTGATCCACCATTCTTCCCTATCTCTCTCTCTTCTGCAGTACAGCTCAAGTCGTTATCATTCAGCTTTATTATGCTATAATGTTATCTAAATTTTAACTCATTCCTAAATTAATTTTAGTTGTTTGAGCAATCTCTAAAGACATTTATCTATATATAATATCAGGGGTTTGTGTTTCCACAAGGTGCAAAATATGAGTGACTATCAAACATCCAGATATCTCTGGAGTATATTGGTCCACCTGCTCAATAATCCCGTATGTAAATTCAAGGAATTCATAACAATCTTGTAAAATGGTGTAGCTTGAGCCTTCATACAAGCTTTGAATTGTATTACCATGTTTAGTGAAGATAACCTAGTTCTATTATAAGAACAGACGCATAGAAGAAGGTAACAGATTTTTCAAAAATTAATTCTTAGTTTTATGTTCCACAGATTTTGAAAAGGATGCCATGAGACTTTATGAAATAAAAACAGAATCTTAAATGGTTGTATTGGCACTAATGCCTCTCTAGATTTAAAGAATGATCTTAGAATATTACCTCAATCCTTTTTTTGTGTGTATGTATGTCGGTCATGGGGTTTGAACTCTGGGCTTGGGAGTTGTCCATGTGCTCTTCAGCTCAAGGTGAGCACTCTACCGCTTGAGCAACAGCAAAACTGCCAGTTTTCTAGTGGTTTATTGGAGATAAGAGTCTCATGGACTTTCCTGCCCAGGATAGCTTTAAACCACCATCCTCAGATCTCAGCCTCCTCAGTAGCTAGGATTACAGGCTTGAGCCACCAGCACCTCGCCTACCTCAAACCTTACAAAGAATGATTATCAAACTAAATGTGAGATGTAAAAACCTGTAAAACATAAATGTAAAAATTCATGACATCGGATTAGTAAAGGTTTCTAAAAATTTGACATGGAAAACATTAGTAGCTAAAGAGAAGCAAGAACTGGATTATATCAAGTGATAACCTTTCATAATTCCAAGGACACTATAACAGAAACGAAACCATATCCAACAGATAGAGGGCATATATTTGTTAATGCTACAATATTAATGCTACAGTGATTCTGAAACTTAAGTGTTTTTTGGGAGGGGTCCGGTTGTGGGGCCTGAACTCTGGGCCTGGGCGCTGTCCTTCAGCTCTTCAGCTCAAGGCTAGCAATCTACCACTTGAGCCACAGAGCAACTTCCTGCTTTTTTTTTGCTTATGTGATGCTAAGGAATTGAACCCAGGGCCTCAGGCATGCAAGGCATCGCTCTACCACTGAGCCACCTTCCCAGCCCCTGAAACTTAATTATTTTTATATCTTCTAATTCTATAAATTTTTTTCCTGGATAGTATATTTTATTAAATAACATATGCAGATTAATAGTCAATAGGAGGGGCATATGAAATAAGCTCCTTTTTAGTGTCTAAGAAATAATAAAAACTCACTAATAAGTCCATAATATTAAAAGAGGACACAAAATATAGTAATGCATTTGTGGAGAAATTGATATACTTCTGATAGTGATCAATTTGTATAATACTACAATCATTTTAGCAAATAAGATTTCAAGTCTTCAAAAGGTGAAAGAGAATTTTATAGGATCCAGGCATTACACTTCTATGAATGTATTAAACAGAAGTAAAAAAACTTTTTTGGATAGAGAATGTAGTTAATTGACAGTGAACTTGAATAGTATGTGTGAGACCCTGGAAATGATCCGCAAAAAAAGTTTTTGAAAAGACACACTACAGAGGATGTATGCTGGGCAAATTCCTGTAACTGAATTTTATATCTATTTTTAATGTCTGTTCTAAAATATACAGCATTTCTATTTGAAGGAATGTAAGTTTGTGAAAATCGGGCTTTGAAAACCTATGAAGGCACAATTCACTTCCAAAGCACTAAAATGTATACAATAAAAGGAGATAATATATTGTAAGTGAATTGCAAGTCAGGAAAAAAAAACTATTGTTAAACTTCTTCACACAAAATGCAGAATAGCTAAAAAGATGTTTTGGTGTTGGCTAAAAACTCATTGTAAACTACTGCATTTAAAACAAAGATGTGATTTCTGTTTATTTTGAGGGTATTTTGTCCGTTTGGGTTTATACAGAGATAACTCAATCCAAAAGTATATGTGATAACTGGAATACCTAGGAATTATGCATCAATTCTAAGTAATTTTTTATTATTTTTATTGTGAAAATACTGTACAGATGGGTTACAATTACATGGGCAAGATAATGAGTACATTTCTTATCAAGCATTGTAGCCTCCCCCTTTGTTTCCCCTTCCCATCCCTTCCCATCCTCCCCCTGTCCCCCACCAAATCCTCCCTGCTCCCCCGCCAAAGTTGTAAAGTTCATTTTTCGACATAACGACTTGTACATCTCATTGTTGAAATGAGTCCACCTGTATCCCTATTGTTTTCCCATGGTTTCCCTTATTTGCAATATCTAGTATATGTCTGATTCAAGCAGAAAAGGTCAGATAAGTTGATGTTAGGGAAATGAACCCGAAGGTAGGTATTCAAATGTTTTCTTTTCTTTCATGCGATTGTTTCTAACACATTTATGATTTTTTTTTGTTGCTTTGTATGTCCCTCCCCCACAGTATAACCCCTGCTTTCACTGTATTTGATGTCAGTATAATTGTGGAGGGGAAGGGGTAAAACTTCTAAGTAATTGAGAAACTTTTCTGGAAGAAACTTAGCAAATGACAAAAGACACAAATCTATGCATCTGCATTTTATGAAAGTCATATGTTACATGCTCAATCCAATTACTTATCTCTAGTTTTCTAGGAAAAACGTATTCTCAAGATAAGAGCCAAAAGCAGTGAAAATAACAAAATACACAATCATCTTGATTTATTTGTGAAAGTAACAAATGAAATAAAATAATTCCACTGAAGGGACTCCAATATTAGTGTATGTGAAGATATTCCTAAATGCCAATATCCATTAAATTTTTGGAATTTTAATTTCTACTAACATAGGAAAACTAGAACAAGAAAACAAATATAGACTTAGAGTGAACCAGCCTTGAAATCATTTTCTCAATTGCTTTGTATGTCCCTCCCCCACAGTATAACCCCTGCTTTCACTATATTTGATGTCAGTATAACTT
Source organism: Dipodomys merriami (assembly GCF_024711535.1). Taxonomy (NCBI): domain Eukaryota; kingdom Metazoa; phylum Chordata; class Mammalia; order Rodentia; family Heteromyidae; genus Dipodomys; species Dipodomys merriami. The sequence goes on along the minus strand of NW_027206314.1, from coordinate 410,809 downwards.
ATGGAGGAGATGGGGGAAAACCAGTTGTTTAAGGATACAAGTGGACCTGTTGCAACAATGAGAAGTACAAATTGTCATGTACAAAACGAGCTTTACAACGTCGGTGCAGGAGGGGGTGGGGGGGAAGGAGAAGGATTGGGATTGGGGTGGAGGGGGAAGCTGGGAAGGGATGTGAAGGGTAAACCAAAGGAGGAGGCTGCAATGCTTGGTAAGAAATGTATGCATTATCCTGCCCATGTAATTGTAACCCCTCTGAACAGTATGTTAACAAATAAAATTAAATTAAATTTAAAAAAAAGTATTGACACTCCTTTGCTTTGGAAATCATTTAACAATATTTATCACTTATGATAATTCAAATACCAAGCAAGAGTAATTTTATATAATCATTATAAATATCATTTTATTACTATTGTAAAATAGAATAAAAAAATCAGTCCCAATATATGACGTATCTATCATTATTCTTAACTTCTAATCATTACCTAAATATTTTAAACAATCTAAATAATCATGTCTTTAACATGGACGTAAATGTTCTATACATTTTTACTTAACATTTTCCAGGGGTATGTATTCATGTTTCTAAGAAATGTTCACAGCGGTTAAAAGATGCTTTTGTGAAATTAATGTGCTACATTTTTTGTTGTGGGTGTTGTTTTTAGTGGTTAATTGAAGATAAGAATCTAACAAGTAATTTTCTGTCTGGGCTAGTTTCGGAAACAATTCTAAGATCTCAGCACCCAGAATAGCTCTTATTATAAGGGTGAGTTACCGGCACTTGATTTCATGAAGTTTTTTTTTTTTTTTAATTTTAATTATATTTTGAGATACTTGTTTCACTATAATATATATCATTCTACACATAAATTTAGATATATGTATATATTTCTGAGGACAAATAATCTCTAAAAATATACTATTCTACACATAACATTTATATATAGAGAGAGAAGACAGATATAGACAGAGAAAGAGAGAGAAGACAGATTCGCTCTAAAAATTTTATGCTACTATTTTTGACCTTTTTCATTTCAAAGATATAAAGTCTATTTTTCTAAAAGTTTCCTAGAATAAAATAACTAATATTTCAATAGAAAGTAGAGTTTATTACTTTCAAGGGAATTTTAGATATACACATGATATTATAGTAACATTTACAGTATATTACTTGAAAAGGTTCTGTAGTTAGGGGAAGAGAAGAAGTTAATTCATACTGATTAGGAAATTGCAATGCTTCAAAAAATCTATTCCATAATTTGTTATAAGCACATAGTCAAACTACCTGATATGGTTTAGGGTTTTTTTTATTTGTTCAAAATTTCAATATGGATTCATGCACAGTGGTAACATTAAAATTATTAATCAAAAGACAAATAATAAAATCATAGACACATATCCAACATTCAATAATTAGCACTTATGTTGCTAATAATAATTTTGATGGGGAGGCTGATGACCACAGTGTAGCCTGATAATGACGATGTTGTGATTGAAAAGGAAAAAAAAATACGTAGATATCTTTGAAGCTGGATTTCCCACATTGAATGCATAGTTATAAACAGCGTGGGATTACATACAAAAGAATAAGAGGAGGAGGGCTGGGAAGGTGGCTCAGTGGCAGTGTGCTGGCCTTGTCTACATGAGGCTCTGGGTTTGATTCCTCAGAACCACATAAGCAGAAAAAGCGGGAAGTGGCACTGTGGCTCAAGTGGTAGAGTGCATTAAGCTGAAGAGCTGAGGGACAATGCCAGGCCAAGAGTCCAGGCCCCATGACGAACCAAACCAAACAAAACAAAACAGAATAACAAAAGGAGAGTTTGAATATCAAGAATTACAATCACATAAACAGGTACAGACAGTAAAAACCCTAATGTTATTCCAGCAGTCTTTCTAATGTATATACACTCACTGTTCTTGGTGGTATTATTTTCTTATAAATAAAATCATTTATTTCCACATTTTGATGGACTAAGATGTAGGTTTCAACTTAGTGTGATGATTAGTTCAAATAACATTCTCATATAGATACCATTCAATAACCAATGTTTTCAAATGATATATTAAGAGTATGTTCTTCATTACAGTTGTAAGTACATGACACAATTTACATAATACTACTTACATATCTGCAGTTACCATAAAAGGACACAAGTTGCAGAGCCAGGAGTTAAAATTTATTTTTATTTCTGCATGAAACTATTTCTGACTTTATAACAACAAACTGAATTTGACTCTTTCCTTATTGGTAAGCTAAGGTTGAAAATGTAAGGACTGTTTACTTTCTTTTTCCTTGCTCTAGAAGTCAAAAAATATATTCTTCAATATTTCTGGCAGATTACATCCATTAAATGTAAGACCAACATTCAATGTTGTGAGTAATTAATGGTACTAGAATTTTTGTCTGAGTTCTTCGCTCTGTGTGCTTACAAGGAGACTCATTGGGTGATGGAGAGGACCAATATGAAAAGACTAGGGAGAAATGCATACTTAGTAAACAGTTGTTTTAGGACTGAGTGACTGGTGATGAGTATTTGCAATAGGCTGGTGTGTCAGGGTCATAAAAAGAAGTACATAGAAATTACATTAGTGACAGAAACTGAGAAAATCTTGGTCATTCATCTTATCTAATGGATGGAGGTAGAGTAAGAGGAAATCTAAAGTTTTTCCACATCTCTGTCTCCTAACTCTGTTAGTTACATTCTTGGTGATAAGGATGGATTTAGATGGATTTATCTTGGTGATAAAGATGGATTTAGAGGAAAAAACTCTCTGATAGTTCTAAGATTTATGTTAAACAGATGCAAAGATAGGTCTGTTTGGACATCATCAAAATATTCATAACAATGAATATGAAAAATAATAAAATCAGGGACATTATTAAAGGGAAGAGGAAAAGGAATGTTCTGAGGAAAGTGTGAAGAATGTGAGTACCAGAGTGGAAAAGATTGGAGGAAAGTGATAAATAAGGAAACAAAAAAGGAATAAACACAGATTTACAGAAGAAAAGGAAGGAAAGAATTTTCAGGAAGATATTGAAGGAAACCTACTATTTGGATTTGAAAAGTAAAAGGGCATAGACAAGTTCAATAAGAACAGTGTTTTGGTGAAAGTTATATTGATAAAATGTTGAGATGTGAATATGAGGACAAAATTCTGGATAGATTAATTCAACAGATCCTGTTGATTCTAAATGTTGGGAACAAATGCTTTAATCCTGACCTTAGAAATATTATACAGATATAACTGTCATGAACTTTTCTTAGTGGTATTATGTGAATATTTTTGAAAACTTTATTTAGCTAGGAGATTATAGATTGAACTACAGCACAAAAAAGCCTAATTTCTCCTACAGTTCCAATTAGTGACCCATCTATGCATATCAGTTTGGGATTTTATTGAAATATATTTAGATATGTTTGGATATCTTATCAGCCTACTCATTATAAATGTAGGACAAATAACACCAAGTATTAGGTTGAACATACAGCTTTAATGATGTGACTGAAGACTCCTGGAATTGATTTCTCTTTAGAATAGAAAATGCCTCAATAGCAATTGACACATCATAATTGCCATATACACTATCGAAATCTAAATCTTGTTAGGTATATCTCCATGCTGAAATAACACTGTCAACCAACCTGACACAAATTCTTATATGTAGGAAAATGTTCTTATAAACTTCAAGCTTTTATTGAATGGAAAAATTCAGACATTACTCTCACCACTATGATTAAATGCCTAACAAGATAAGACCTTTTGCTTTAATGCTTTTCTTTCACTTTCTCATACACATTGTCAAGTAGTGAAGAATTCTGATTTAACAATAAGACAATCGTGACTTGTATTAACACAACATCTAGGATCTAATGTTAATTTGGATGCTTACTAATTAGCTCCAAATTTTGTGGATATTTAAATTTCTCCTGGGTAAACTAATGAACTCCATGAAAATGTCCCTAAGGAGCCTTTCAATTCTAATATCACTGTCTCAAAATGCTTTAAATTCTACATTCTTTAATGTGGGCATAGGGTTATTTTGTGGAACTTTTCTCCTCAGAGAGTGAATATTACCGTATTGCTTAACATGGACAAAGTACCTTCTAGACTGGGCGTGTACAAACAAGAAGTGGTAGTTGAACAATGTTCTTAGCAGTTTGTACAGATGAAATGGAAATAGATCAACTATGAACTCAAAAGGAATGTGCAAAGAAGACAAAGGTACAAAGTAGAATTTGCCAAGAAAAGCTAAAGTATAATTTCAAATAATGTGCTCAGGTGTGAGGGTCTGTTCAAAGTACAAGTTCAGACAATGTAGTTGGATATCTTGGGCGGAAAACTGCTTTAAACTGTTCTGGGATAATTGTACAAGTAGAAGCCCCTAATTCTGACTCTAATCAGCCACAACATCATCAATTTACCAAGTGCAAAGTGAGAAAAAGAGGGCTGATCACAGTTAGTGTTGAAACAATGGCAATAACATAACTTTTCTTGTAAGTGTTCATTTATTTTGGAGCAGTTAAGTAGGGGAAAGCCAAGTAAATATTTTGCATGTACCTAAATTAAGTGGGACATATTATATTGGTATCTCTTTAACTTGGAAGTTATAGATTATGTCTTTTTGTACTCTAACTTGGGATAATGATCTGCTGTCAGTTATTTTATTCTCTTACCATTTTTTTGCCCTTCAATTTACATAATTATTATTTCAAGAGACATAATTGAGCTTGCATTTCTAAATTCTTCAAATTTATCTGAACTACTTCATACTTCTGACAGCCTCCTATATCTTTCTCAAGGGAAACATTTTTTCACTACCATTTTTATCCTACATGATATTGGATATCTTCCTGGCTAATTCGTGCAAGATATACATCAGGCTCATCCTATATCTCAACATTTGTACCTCCATAAAATACTATCTTACCTAGAAATCATGATATTAGTATATCTGTTGAGGCAGCATCTGTCATTTTTGAATGGCATTAAGTGATACTTACATGCAATCATGTTTTAAAACAATATGCTAATCAGTAGATGAATAAATTGACAAAATATGGTTATATATGTACGGTGTACTTCTATGCTTTCTATTCATAAGGAAATGGAAAAACATGGAAAAATCCTACTAAAAAAATAAGCAAGAAACAAAGAAACAGATTTTATGGTTTCCCTCATTTGTAATAACTAGGAAATATCTGATAGTCTTAGCAGATGAGCAGAAAGAATCAATAGCTATGTATAAATGATCATATAAAATGATGCTGAGAGGTTTTTCTTTGTGGTTGTTGTTTTTAATGTACTATGTGATTTCTTTTTTCTTTTGTGTTTTCCCCTATGGTTTGTCCATTGTTGTATTTGGATTCAATATCCAAATACAATACAATTGTATTGTATATATATTTATCTTCATTTGGCAAGGGAAGCAGAACAATAAAATGGCGAGACTAAGGACAAAAGGCAAACCATTGCAATAGCAATAGTCACAGGACAATATGTTGGAAATTTACATTACAATTTGTGAGTGGTATTGGGATGAAGGAAAAGTGTGAGAAAAATGAGGGAGGGGGTAAAAATTTCGACATGTTATATATTCAATAGCTTACAATTACTGCAACCCCGTCTATATATCACCTTGACAATAAAATTAAGCTAAAAAATGAGCTACATAAAATATAATTTCACTGTATTGGTATAGTAAATATTATTTTATGTTTATTACCTTTAAAAAATGAACATTTTGGTTGCTAATTTGAATTACCTCTTTCTTTATCAGACATCAATTGGAATGTTATCAAACTATACAGTATTTTCAGAATATACTTGGCATTATTTGGAATAAAACATTATTTTTAGTTTTGTCTCATATTAAAACAGAAAACCGTTCAATTCTATGGAAACTCCTAACTTTGAAAACTTACTAATTGTTAAGAGGAGAGAATATATCTGTTCCTCAACATTCCTATGACTACTAACTACTCATTTTCAAATTCTGAACATGCCATACCAGAGACATTCAAAAGAGTACCTGTTTGTACTTTATTTAATTCTGCAATAGATGCAGTTTTCATTGAGGCATTACATATTTAAAAGTCAACAGAAAAAATAGACACATTCTTGTAGAGGATAAAACTATGAAGTAACTATAATAATTAATTTCTTTTTTTTATGGTAAGTCGTGGGGCTTGAAATCTGGGCTTGGGCACTGTCCCTGCACTCTGCAGCTCAAGGTGAACTCTCTACCACTTGAGCCACAGTGCCACTTCCAATAAAAATTCTGTAAGGGTAAACTTTTGTTCATCAGATTAACTATTATTTCTATGACAATCAATCCCAAGTTTTTATGCCATAAAGTCATCCTAGCCCAACAGTTTCCAACTTGTAAGGTGCACATTAAAATTCCCTAAATTCACATCATGACTAGTTTATCAATATTGTGAAAAAAATACTACACTTTTGCTAATGTGATGCCCTTCCTATTGTGGAAAGAATAATACACTTAACTTTGCTACATCATTTTCCCAACAGTGGTATTCTTGAGATCAGAACACTTGCAAATAGAATTTATTTTTATTTTATATTTATTTTACTATATATATATATATTATCTATCATAGATATTCAGGAGGTCTGTATATCTTAATATTAAGATTTGAAGATTATGGTTGAAAGCCCACCCAGGCAGGAAAGTTCCTTGGATTCTTATCTCCAATAAACTCATAAGGAAAAGCCAGACCAAAGTGGCACTGAGGTTCAAGTGGTAGAGCAGTAGCCTTGAGCAAAAACAGGCTCAGGGACAGTGCCCAAGCCAGGGGTTAAGCCCTAGGACAAACCAAACAACAAAAACAAAATTTAAAAACCCCTCAAACACAGCACTTTTCTCATTGTATACAGAGGTACATAATTAAGAAATTACTTCCTGTGCTATGTAAAGGTAGAAAAAAATGTCACATAATTACTCTCTTCATACGATGTTACACCAAAGTCTCAAAAGATTGCTCTTTTCCTATATTTATGAATTAATATCATCAATTTGTTGACAATTTGTCTAGATTATTCACATCATCATTTTACAAATGAACTGTTGGAATTATCTATTAACTAAGTTCTTATTATACCTCACTTGAAAGACTACTCTAGTCAATTAGAATGCCAGAATCATTTGTGAATTTGTAAATTAAATCTTTTATTTGAAAAGAATTTTGAAGTATCCTATAGAATATTAAATTACAAACAAAAATTATCTATTTTAAATCTAATTCTAATTTAGGCAAGTCTACAATGTCCTATATTAAATGAACTTTCCTATTTCTCCAGGCTTTGACTTTTGTAATTCTTCATCATTTCTTTGGAATCTAACAGAATGATGCTTACATTTTCAAATTTTTGGTTGGGAATCATGAGCTCTTTTGCAACTAGAAATGTTATGTAATTAAGACAACATTTAAAACACAACTGAGGATTATATTTGAGTTGCATTTCTATAGGAAACTTGAATTCTCAAAACATAATGACAAAATTAGCCCAAATTTCCAACTGTGTCTTTCTTTCTTGTTTATTTTTTATTCCTTTCTTGGTTGGTTTTATTGAGACAAAATTATATTCTGCTACTTAGCCAAAGTTTCATATCAGCTCAAGTAACTTGGGAGTGGAGTCCATTTAATACAAGATCATGACATCTTCATGATTTTTTTCTTTTTTAAAATTTATTATTTTTTCTTGTGAAAATACTGTACAGAGGGCTTAAAATTACCTGTGCAAGACAATGAGTACATTTCTTGTCAAGCATTTTAGCCTCCTATTTTGTTTCTCCTATCCATCCCTTCCCATCCTCCCCCAACGCCTCCACCCAATCCTCCTCACCCCACCAAAGTTGCAAAGTTCGATTTCGACATAATGACTTGTACATCTTATTGTTGCAATGAGTCCACCTGTATCCCTATTTAAACGATTTGTTTTTGCCCTTCCCCTCCAGAAATTATACCAACATCAATACAGTTAAAGCAGGGGTTATACCATGGGGGAGGGACATACAAAGCAACAAAGAAATAATCTTATAAATGTATTAGAAACAAGCCCATGAAAGAAAAAAAAACATTTGAATACATATCTTAGGGTTCATTTCCCTAATATCAACTTATCTGACCTATTCTGCTTGACTCAGACATATTCTAGTTACTGCAAATAAAGACCATGGGAGCTAGGTTTCTTTGGGTATGGCTTATTTAACTTACTATATTTTTTCCAAGTCTTTCCATTTCCGAACAAATGGGGCAATGTCATTCTTTCTGATGGAGGAATAGAATTCCATTATGTATATATACCACATTTTCTTGATCTATTCATCTACTGAGGGGCATCTGGGTTGGTTCCATATCTTAGCTATGGTAAATAATGATGCAATAAACAAAGGCGTGCTGGGAGCTTTAGTGTGGTCTTGTTTGTATTTCTTACAGGGACGCAATAATTTCAGGACATTGATTTAATTAATAGTTTATTAAGGATGAAAACAATAATATTAATTATATGGAAGCATAATAAATACCCAAGAATTGTTAGGAATGTGGTCTATATTACTGAATAATGGATAGACACCTCTGGCACACTATAAATATATATATTTTTATTAGCATACTACGATGTGCGTGCCAATCTGTTCTTATTTTGTCAACCAAAGGGGCTCAATCTCAGGTCCTGGGAAATGCCTGTCAGCTCAGTTTGTCCCAGGATGGCATGTTGACACTCAATCATTCATGAATTTGGCCCTGTAGGCCATGAGTTCATATGCCTGCACTCCCAAACAATGAATTGTGGAGTACAAAACAGATGGTGACACTTGTTTTCCTTTCTGTGAACATACTGCGTGTCAGGTATGAAGTGGAATACATATGCAGTCCTATATCCTATGTAATCAATGTAATCAATATTCTATGTGCCATACTATTCAATAAAATAACTGGTTACTACATGAACAAAACAAAAGGTAAAATGAATAACTACACTGAATGCAATATGGAGTCAATATATGTATGTAAATATAAATCATATATTTAAAATGTACACAAATAGAATGTTTGCTAGTGGTGGGGATCGATTTCAGGCGTAAAGAACAGACTTAAATTTCTTGACTTCAAGAAAGCAAGCTTCCCCTTCCTACACAGTGCAACAGAGTTACCCAGACCATGAGTTGCAATCCCAGTCCTGGCAGAAAAAAATGGCATCTCTATGCTATGTGACAACCAATTCTTAGGTATTTCATTATTTCTCCTTTTAATGAAAGTAATTTTTTAAACACTTCATAAAGTATTGATTAATATCAATCAGTATCCTAGAATATAATTGTATATAATTTTATCATAGAATCATTCAAGAATTGCCCATTCAATCATGACATACATCACATTCCATTGGTATTCATATGGATAAAAATGAGTTCCTTGGGATATCTTCATCCTGCAGTTTGCGGACCAGAGACAACCCAGGAACCAAGACTCGGCGTAAGTAGAAGCCTGACGTACTCACTCCTTCTCAGGGAGCAGAGGAGGGAAGGCTACCCCTCCCACCCCCCAGTACCGGAGATCTCCATATTGGATACCGACAAAGCTCAACGGAGCTGCTAGCTCCAACTCAGGCCTTTGAATAAAACTAGAGTCATTTAGCAGGTCACAAGAACTTAACCTGACCTGCCAGACTCAGCTACACCCAGGCAAAAGTCACTCAGCTCGGGTGGCAGAGCTAGGAGTGGCTTTCTTCTCTGGGTTATCAGATCCAGAAGCTGTCCCTCCCTTTAGCAGCCTCGACAATCAATTGAAATTAAGTAAACCGAAACCCTGAGAATGGCTCTATGCTGGGCTCCGTAAGTTTCTCACGAACTATCCCCCGGAAAAGCTACTGTTTGTTGAAGTGCCTCAACTCTACTCAGAACCTACCCTCATCACAGTATCTCCAAACTTGAGGAAAAAGCTATTTCCCTCTTTTGTAATACTCAAAGCAGATCCTACTCCCATTGAACTACCCTGGGAGGACGATCACAAAACACTGGTTAAAGCAGAGCATTTTTCTGCCTGTTCGAACAAACTGACTTAAGAAACCAACCAAGCCACAGGACCAAAAGCAGACCAGAGACTACAACAAGAGGCTGATTAAGGACACAAGGGAGATACAAGATTTTTCCCACCCCTCCCCCAAAAAATTAAAGAACTATTTCCTCTTCTTCTTCTTCTTCTTCTTCTTCTTCTTCTTCTTCTTCTTCTTCTTCTTCTTCTTCTTCTTCTTCTTCTTCTTCTTCTTCTTCTTCTTCTTCTTCTTCTTCTTTTTGGTACTTTTTATAAATTTTTTTCTTTTCTAAAAATTTTTAATCTATAATTTTTACCTTTTTTGAAAAATATTGTTTTCTAGTAACTTTATTTTCCTCTTATAATTTTTATTTCAGGGATACATATGTGTTTGTGTTTTTCTTTCTTTGTTTTCTTTTTTTTTTAATTTTCTTTTTGTTTTTTGTTTAGCTCTACTGGACTTCTGTTTTTTTCTTCCTTTCTTATTCTTTTCACCTTTTCTTCCCTTTCGTTCTTCTTTATGTGACTTAATTGTTGTCCTGCACATGCTCAGATAAACCCGTAGTTGATTATTAGACCTTATCCCCCATTGAGTACACACTTAACCCACAAATTTATTACTCAATTCAAAACCTCTGAGACTTAAATTGCCTAATAGCAGTACTAACTTTTTATACCTATATAATATTTTAAGTATTTTTATTTTTAATTTTTTCACATGTCCTTTATATCCCTTCCCTTCTCCCATTATGTTCATGTTCTCCTCTGAATAGTTTGTTTTCGATATGCATAGTATTATTAATTATTATTTTCTATTTTTCTGGTCTCTTTTCTTTTTTCTTTCTCTTTCTTCTTTTTCTCTCTCTCTCTCCTTTCATCTTATCCAACCTATTTCCTGCTTTGAGATTAGGACTTAGTTAACTCTACCTGTGCCTTCCCACATCACTCTATTCCTATTTTTAACCCACATTTCTCCCTAACCCTAATAATTTCTGGTTTTCCAAATTCATCTTTGCGGTTCATAGCCCATTAATATATAGTTGTCTGATGTTGAATAAATGTATCTGTTGAACTAGATTGTATCTGCAGACTATTGACCGTGCAAATACAGATTTTGGTTGATGCTTGCCTTAAGTTAGTGTTCTAGCACAAAACTGGTGCTATTTTTATCCCAAATCTGCAGAGTAAGCTGGAAAAACAGAAGAAAAATGTCAAGTCCGGGTATCTCAACTCCCACTCATGATAAGCAGGAGACAGAACAGATAATGAATAATCCAGAGGAGAGTTCCCAAATAGCTCTACAAACACTGCTGGCAAACATGATAAATGAAAAGTTTGAAAACATACAAAGGACCCTGTATGAGCGTGATAGGGAGAGAGAGAAAGCAAACAAAAGGTCAATGCAGGAAAAGTTTGGAAACCTACAAAGGACTCTGTATGAGCATGATAGGGAGAGAGAGAAGGCAATCCAAAGGTTTATACAAGAATATCATGAGCGTGAGGAAGCTACTCAAAAACTGATAAAGGATTTGCATGAGCAGCTTGAGAATACTCAAACAGAAAGGCAGGAATGGCGTTAACAGGCTGAGAACACTCAAAGAGAACTACAGGAATGGCATGAATGGGAGTGGGAGTAACCTAAGGAAAGAGTAATACAGGAATTGAGAGTACAGGATGAGAATACACAAAGATCACTAAAGGCATTCATGGGATCCATTAACAAAGAGTTGAAGGAAGTCAGGGAAACCACAAAGGGAATGCTGAATGGACCCAACAGAAGGAATGGGAACACGAGATAACCATAGCCCATCAAGTAAGTGATTTGAGAATAAACAGTGAACACCAAATTAAGGAAGTGAAGAAGTTCATACAAGATCTAAAACAATGCTTCAACAAAGAATTTAAAGCCATCAAAGCTGCCCAATTAGAAGGAAAAGAAATAAAATACAAAGTAGAAAGTTTTGACAGCAGGTTAGACCACGCAGAAGATCGAATCTCAGGCATTGAAGAAATACTAGGTATTATAGAGAAAGAATATAAAACCATCCAAGACAAGTCCAAGAAATATGATAGATCTATCCAAAACTTGGAAGACACCATCTGAAGGCCTAATCTAAGAAAAATGGTTGCAGAGGAGAACCTAGAAACAGAAGTTAATGGTCTAGGAAATTTGTTTAACAGGATCCTAGAAGAGAACTTCCCAAACACGCAAAAAGATAGACCTATTCAGATACAAGAAGCTTTTAGAATTCCAAATAAACCAGACTAGAATAGGACATCCCACCATCACATTATAATCCACACAGGATCAATTCAGACCAAGGAAAAGATCATTAAAGCTATCAAGGAGAAAAGATTAATCACCAAAAAAGGGAAAGCAATTAGAATCACCTCACATTTCTCAGCAGAGACAATCCAACAAGAGTCTGATATGATGTATGCCATGCCCTAAAAATCAAACAACTATCAAGCAAGAATACTGTACCCAGCTGAACTCTCCTTCATAACTGAAGGCCAAATAAAAAACTTCCATAACAAAGAAACATTGAAACAATCCATCGCCACCAAACCAGCCCTACAAAAGATTCTTAAAGATGTCCTGCATATAGAAAACCAACAAGACCACAATAAACACTAAGAAACTGCACCCAAACTGAGAATCCAAGAACCATAGGAAGAACCCAGTTTTTGAAACCCCCAAGAAGGTGGCTAACATGGCAGGAACTCCCAAATACCACTCAATCCTATCTATCAACATTAATGGAATTAACTCTCCAATTAAGCCACATAGACTGTCTAGTGGAATAAAAAAAAAACATCCTTCTGTCTGCTGCTTTCAGGAGCATACTTATTAAGGGATCTCTCCTTCAGCAGGATATTACCATTCTAAATATCTGTTCCCCAAACAATGAAGCACTCAAATTTATCCAAGAAACACTACTTTCCCTCAAATCCCACATAGATCCAAAGACATTAATTGTTGGGGATTTTAACACACCACTCTTCCCACTAGAGAGAACAACTCAGCAAAAACTCAACAGAGAAACCGCAGATCTAAACATCTGCATAGATCAACTAGATTTAACAGACATCTACCGAATATTTTACCCAGCAGCATCAGAACACACGTTTTTCTCAGCAGCACATAGAACATTTTCTAAATTAGACAACATTTTAGGCCACAAAGCAAACTTGTCTAAATTCAGAAACATTGAAGTTATACCTTGCATTCTCTCGGACCACAAGGGAATAAAATTAGAACTCAACACCAAAAGCCACCAAAAAAGTCCAGTAACACATGGAGGGTGAACAACACACTGGTGAATCATGAGTGGAAGAGATTAGAAAGGCAATTCAAATGTTCATGCTATTCAACAAAAATGAGCACAAAATTTTCCAGCCCCTCTGGGACACAGCAAAGGCAGTACTCAGAGCCAAGTTTATAGCTCTGAGCTCCTACATCAACAAATTGGGGAGATCTGAAACCAACAATTTAATGACACATCTAAACCTCCTTGAAAAAGAGCAGCAAGATAAAACCCAATCCAGTAGATGGAAATTAATTAATTAATTAATTCTGACTTATCAGAATTAAATGAATTAGAATCCAAAAAAAACTATAGAGAAAATCAAAAAACAAAGAGTTGTTTCTTCGAAAAAATCAACAAATTGACAGAAACTTAGAAAATCTTATCAGATAAAGAAGAGAATGCACCCAAATAAATAAACTCAGAGATGAGAATGGAAACATGACCATGGAGACAACCAAGATTAAGAACATTATAAGGGAATACTTCTCAAAACTTTATGCTAATAAGTTTGAGAACTTGACAGAAATGGACATTTTTCTAGCAAATACTGACATGCCAAAACTAAACCAAGATGAGTTAAACCATCTTAACAGGCCCATATCAAGCATTGCAATAGAAACTGCAATAAGAGACCTTCCAGCTAACAAAAGTCCAGGACCAGATGGTTTTAAAGCTGAATTCTACAAGGCCTTCAAAGCAGAGCTCACACCAATACTCCTCCATGTCTTCAATGAAAATGAAAGAGAAAGTTCACTACCGAACACATTCTATGAAGACATCATAACCCTCATCCAAAAAACAGGCAGGGACTCATCAAAGAAAGAGAATTATAGACCCATTTGTTTGATGAACACTGATGCAAAAATTCACAACAAAATTTTGGCCAATCAACTTCAACAATTCATCCAAAAAATCATACACCACGATCAACAGGATTCATTTCAGGGATGCAAAGCTGGTTCAATATATGCAAGTCAATTAATATTATTCATCACATAAACAGGAGCAAGAATAAGAACCACATGGTTATCTCAATAGATGCAGAAAAAGCATTAGACAAGATCTAACACCTCTTTATGATGAAGGTTTTGGAAAAATTAAGAATCCATGGAACATTCCTCAATACAATAAAGGCTGTATATGACAAACCTACAGCCAGTATTATACTTAATGGTGAAAAATTAAAACAATTTCCTCTTAACTCAGGAACAAGACAAGGATGTCCCTCTCTCCACTTCTCTTCAATCTAGTATTAGAATGCCTAGCTACAGCAATAAGACAAGATGCAAACATAAAGGGGATCCAAATAGGGAAAGAAGAAATAAAACTCTCCCTCTTTGCAGATGACATGATCTTGTATTTAAAGAATCCCAAAGACTCCACTCCCAAATGACTCAAGCTGATTCAAAACTTTGGCAAAGTAGCAGGGTATAAAATTAACCCCCCAAATCAATGGCTTTTCTGTATGCCATCAATGAGAAAAGTGGGGCTGAAATTAGGAAAGCAACTCCATTTGTAATAGCTCCACAAAAAATAAAATACATAGGAATTAACTTTACCAAACAAGTGAAGGACCTCTATGACGAAAACTTTAAAATCTTGAAAAAGGAACTCAAAACAGAACTTAGAAATGGCAAAACCTCCCATGATCCTGGATTGGAAAGATTAACATCATAAAAATGGCAATACTTCCCAAGGCTATGTACAAATTCAATGTGATACCTATAAAAATTCCAACCTCATTCTTTAAGGAAATAGAAGAGGTAATCCAAAAATTCATAAGGAACAATAAAAGACCCCGAATAGCTAAAATGCTACTCAACGGCAAGAACACTGCTCGAGGAGTAGCAATATCAAATTTCAAACTCTACTATAAAGCCATGGTAATCAAAACAGCTTGGTACTCGCATAAGAACAGACCTCAGGACCAATGGAATTGATTTGAAAACCCAGAAATCAACCTACAGACTTATAGCCATCTAATCTTTGATAAGGGTGTTAAAAAATAGAATGGAAGAAAGACAGCCTTTTCAGTAAATGGTGCTGTAAAAATTAGTTAGCTACTTGTAGAAAACTAAAGCTAGATCCTTATACATCACCTTGCACCAGAATCAACTCCAAATGGATCAAAGCCCTCGGAGTCAAAGCAGACACTCTGAAAACACGACAGGATGGGATAGGAGAAACCCTAGGTCTCCTTGGCCCAGGCCGAAATTTTCTTAATAGAGACCGGGAAACACAACAAATAAAAGAAAGGTTGGACAAATGGGATTGTATGAAGTTTCAGAGCTTCTGCATGGCAAAGGTTATAGCTAGCAAGATCAATAAAAAGCCTACGGATTGGGAGAAGATCTTCACTAGCCATACAACGGACAAGGGTCTCATATCTAATATATACTGGGAACTCAAAAAATTAAATCCTCCAACAACAAATCCTCAAAGAAACAACTGCCCAATAAATAAGTGGGTTAAAGACTTAAAGAGAAACTTCTCTGAAGAAGAAAGAAGGTTGGCCAATAGACACACGAAGAAATGCTCAACCTCCCTAGCCATAAAAGAAATGCAAATCAAATCAACGTTGAGATACCACCTCACCCCAGTTAGAATGGCAAAAATCAAGATCTCTAACAACAGCAGATGCTGGAGGGGATGTGGACAGAAGGGAACCTTACTGCATTGTTGGTAGGAGTGTAAACTTGTTCAACCACTTTGGAAAGCAGATTGGGGTTTCCTCTAAAGACTTCACATAGAGCTCCCATACGACCCAGCAATCCCACTTTTGGGCATTTACCCAAATGTTTACAAACAAGACCAAACTAAATGTACCAGCACAACTATGTGTATTGTAGCATTATTTACCATAGCTAAGATCTGGAACCAACCCAGATGCTCCTCAGTAGATGAATGGATTCAGAAAATGTGGTATATATACACAATGGAATTCTATGCCTCCATCAGAAAGAATGGCATTGCCCCATTAGTTAGGAAATGGAAAGACTTGGAAAAAATTATATTAAGTGAAGTAAGCCAAGCCCAAAGAAACATAGTTACCATGGTTTACCTTATTTGTAATATGTAGTATATGTATGAGTCAAGCAGAAAAGGTTAAATAATGTGATGTTAGGAAAATGAACTCTTAGATTTGTATTTTAATGTTTTTTTCTTTCATGCATTTGTTTCTAACACATTTATAAGATTATTTCTTTGTTTCTTTGTATGTCCCTCCCCCACTCTATAACCCCTGCTTTCACTATATTTGATGTAGGTATAATTTCTGGAGATGGGGAAAACCAAGTTGTTTAAGGATACAGGTGGACTTGTTGCAACAATGAGAAGTACAAGTTTTCATGTCGAAAACAAACTTTACAACTTTGATGAGGGGAAGTTGGGGAGGATTGGCAGTGGGGGTGGTGGAAAGGCTGGGAAGGGATGTGAAGGGTAAACAAAGGAGGAGGCTGCAATTCGTTATAAGAAATGTACTCATTATCTTGCCCATGTAATTGTAACCCCTCTCTACAGTATGTTCACAAACAATTAAAATTAAAATTAAAAAAGAAAGATTTTTATGGCACCTTTTCTGGAAAAAATGATTTTCTTAGCATTTCCTGCCATTTGGAGGTGGAAGGACCAGGATTCGAATTGTGGGCTCTAGCTCCCACCACTTAAACCCGAAGGTAGGGAATTCACTGGTCTGTCCAAGAATATCAGCAAGACCAATGATTAAGTAGGCACCAGTGGCTCTCAGCAGTCCTCCATGATACTTGCAAAGCTGTGAAAGGAGATTCATGGTAAAATTCACCCTAGGCTGGAAAGTACTTGAGACGCCTGTCCAACTTCAGTTTCAACAAATCCAGAAGTAGAGCCATGTGGCTCCAGTGGTAGAGGTGTATCTTTGAGCAAAAGCAGCTCACGTACTGTGCCTAGGTCCTCAGTTCAATGTCCGGGACTGGCAACAACAGACATACACAACAATCTGTGTAGCCATCCGGCTGTCTGTTGGTTGACACCACTACCAGAAGTTGCGGAAGGTAGAGGTAACTGAGTGGTAAGCAAGAGTCTAGAGGCGAATTTGGAGTAAAATAGAAAATTGGCAACCTATTAAGTGAGTGGGAGAATAGAGGATTTCCCAGAGCCTGGGAATGTGGCCAGCCCATCTTTCCCATCAAAGCACTCAGATGTCTGAAACAACAAGACTCTGAGTCAGAGCTGCGGGCAACAAACTACTGCCAGAACACCAGCAGAAGAATCCTCACGTCAGACCTTCAACATTCAAGAAAACAAAGAATACAAAAAAGGGAAGGATTCCAAACACAAACACCACTGGGGAGGGTGATTCAACGGAGGGTCTAGCCAAAGGTGATGCTTACCACAGGCCTCCCCTGCCTTTGGACACAGTCACAGCCACCAGGGTCCAGAGTGTCAAGGGTCCAGATACCACCAAGAATCTGCAGAGGTGCTACCGACATGTGGTGCCTTCCCTGGACTGCAGCAAAAGAAGAAACCAGGTGTTCTGTGCCGAGATCCAACCACTGAAGCAGGAAAAGAAAGACCTGCAGGATTGACAAGCGAAAGAGAAGGAGAAGGTAGCCCAAGTTCACAAAGCACCGAGAACAGAGCTAGACATCCACAAGCTACCCATATAGTGGTTGGTTTTAGCAGAAAGTGATTTACAATCGGCACCAGCCCACATGCAGCTCGCGGCCGATGACAGAGAAATGAAGCACGAAGCTCTCACCAGCTGCCTACAGGCTGCAGAGCAGTGCATGGGGGAGCTGGAGATGGTGGCTTCTGTGGTTACTACTTACAGAAGGATACTGAAATGTTGTTTGAACAGCTGAAGGATGTAACACTTCAGCTCAAGGAAAAGACCAGAAGCTTCTATGACCTGGAGCAAGTGAACACAGAGTTTTCGGAGAAGCTGGAAGCACTCTGGACATAGAGGAGCAACAGGAAGAACAGAATCTGCAAGTTCCAACAAGTGCTGCAGAGGTGTGATGTACTAAAGAGGCTACAGGACAACCTGAGCTGAATGGTGACCACAGCAAATCTGGAGACAGACACCTTCTCCCAGAACCTGAGCATTGAGAGTTCCATGCCGAAGGAGGTGGCCTGGTGGCTGACTGAGCACGTAAACCAACTGACAGAGGAGAAGGAGTGAGGATCGAGGTAGGTGCTGCACCTAGAGAATAGTTGGGGGAACTGAGAACGAAGCTGGCAGAGCCATGGCCCCCCAAGGGTCCATCTCAGGAGGAACAGCAATTGCAGGCCCATGCCTACTGCACGCAGATGGGGTTGAAAAACCTGGAGAAACAACTTCACATATAGGTCCAGGAAAATCAGAGTCTCCATTTCCAGATTGCGGAGCAGCAGGAGCAACTGGGAAGACTAGAGGAGAAAACCAAAGATCGGCAGGAGATCCCCGAGACCCCACGATATGCATGTGTGTGCAACCCACAGCTGGAGGAACAGCTGGCCTTGCTGCGGGATGCTCTCTGCAGGGTGAGCAGTGAGAAAAAGGAGCTCACCAGCATCGTGGACTCAGTGCAGCAGGTGAAGAATCATCTGCGGGAACAGCTGGACTGCTCAGAGGAGAAGATAGAGGAATGGAAAGAGGTGGCTGAGAGAGAAGGCCAAGCAGCTCGTGAGCTGCAGGGGCAGCAGGAGCAGTCCCTGGCCTAGCTGCAGGAGCTCAGAGCCACCTGCGAGCAGCACATCACTTCAAATGAGCAGCTTTGCTCCAAGTAGTAGGTCCTGCTGTAGAACCTGCAGAAGCAGACCCAGCAGTTGGAGCAGCTGAAACAAGTGCAGGGTCCGACCAAATGGAGGGACTAGGTGGTGCCCCCAAAGTGGCAGGACAGTTTCAAGTGCCTGGAAGTGACCAGTCCACAGGAGGAGCACCTGCAGGCCCAGCTGAGCTTCCTGGCTTTCCCTGGGGAAGGGGAAGCTGTGAACCCTGGAGAAGCAAAAGCTGAGGAAGAGACTCTCCTCGATGTGCCCATGGCAGAAAATGGAGATGTCCCCCAAACTGAGAGGGATGTGGTTCTGTTAGCACTCTCAGAGGCTGAGATCCACAGGGGGAATCTCCTGCCTGACTGCTGCAGGCACTCCCCCTTCCCCGGACAGCTCAGTACCAGATAGAGCTGGAGCCACAGGTCCCCCGCCCATGAGCTGCCACCACAACACATGAGAGAATGAGAAGTGGGACATGTGGGCATCCAAGAAGAAAATCTGGTTCATCCGCAACCTGCCTGATGAGGTGGACTTCCAGACTCCTGCAGATGAGCTCCACCATCGATGCAACCAGCTGTCGGCACATATCCGCACCGTCCAGGAATCCCTCTTGGCATGTAAAGGACAGATGTTCATTCTGGATCAGCTGTGTCAGGAGAAAGCCGAGTGCATGTGCCGGCTGTCCCAGGAGAAGATGAAGAGTAGATAGCTGGAAGAGTTTCTGTCGCTCCTACACGGGGCTCCAGATACCGACACAGGCTGAGCTCTCCACCAGTCCAGCTTCTTCAGAGGCCTCAGGCTCCTGGGTGGGCAAAATGAGGAAGGCACAAAAAGGTTTTGAAGAATTGCTACTTCAGGATAGTGTGGAAAATGCAAGAGGAGAAGTCAGGGTTTGCTGCCCCATACAGGACTCCCCCACAGAGGGTGTCCTGCTGCAGATCCCCACATCCAGAACTACCCACAGCTGGTGCACTCAGGCTTGCAGTGCTCCATCCCTTTTCTCTGTAGACTGATGGGGATGATGACTCCCTATGTGACATACTGATTTACCAAATCCTCAGCAGCCACCAGAACTAGGTGGCCAGGTGGGGTTCTCTAGGCCTCCATCTACCTGGTGATAGGAAGGGTAACCTGTGGGCCAAGTAGAGCAGAGGCTGCTGGGAGGAGGCCCAAATTCCAGAGCCATCTAATGGCCCATTGCTTGCCAGGGAAGAGGCCCATGTTATGCTTATCACAAAGCATAAATTGTTTCCAAGGGGAAAATAAAGCCTCCACAAGGATTTGTTCTTCCAGTTATGGGGCTTGAACTCAGGGCCTGGCCACTGTCCTTGAGCTCTATTTGATCAAGACTGGTGGTCTACAAGTTGAGCCCCACCTCCCCTTCCAGCTTTATCTTTGTGGAATCAAACCCAGGGCTTCAGACTTGTTGGTGACCAGTCTATCACTGAGCTACATTCTCAGCTAGGATGATCCTCCTCCCCCAAACCCACATGCCAATCCTCAGATAAATAGGAATTAGGGGCTAGCATGAATATGAAGCACAAGTCTGGTTCACACGGAAATACTTCCCTGCCCCTTCTTTGACACCCTTATTTAAAGTTTCTCTTTTACTATTGAGGGATGAGAGAGGGAGTGGGACATCCGAAAGAGGAGTACCAAGAATAGTGCCCCCCTGATTGCCACAGCCTCCCCCACACAAGTGGTGCTAAA